>NC_042623.1:123832673-123985233 GCF_901001135.1 Rhinatrema bivittatum
CCTACCTTGTCTTTCCTTCTCACCCCCTTCCCTTTTCCCTCTTCCCTCCTCTTCCTTCCCCCTTTTATTTTATTTTCATTTTTTTATTTTTATTTTCATTCATTTATTTAATTTGTTTTATTCCTTTTTCCAACAGTATAGTTTTTCAAGAGTGTTTGGTTTGTGAATCTACATGGTTACATTGTTTATCCTTAATCTGACTTTCATAAATTGGACACTTGAAGGAATATGGGTCATACATTGCAATCACGAGCTATACATTTGTTTCAATTTCCCCCTTGTTAACATATTTTTACATGTTGCATTATCATATCATTTCACAGACCCAACCAAGTTAATTGATTATGGATACACAGTATTCAAATTCAATTCGCGATCTATTACTTAGAGCTTCAGTGAGCCTATTCGTTGTTCACACTGAGTAGTCTACATATGCGGTTTTTCTCGCGAGATTTTGACTGAGAAGCGGGTTGCATAAAGGCTAAATACTGGCACAGACTGGTTTTTGCAGCGTTTGGTAGCGTAGAGCGGTATACGACTGGGTGCCATTCGATTGAAGGTAAAGTTTATAAGTCAACATTTTATTGCTTAATGCTCACTTTGGTTTTATCAGCTAGCATTTTAATCTGGACAAGAGTTTCAATTTTAATCTGTCGCTACATAGATTTTATTGTGTGCAATTGTGCAGATAGTCACTGCATGCCGCCCTACTCAAGCAACGTAACTCTCTTTAGAACAGCCACTATTAAAATAGATGTGAAGCATTTTTATTTTTTTCATTGTTTTTATTGGATTTTAGATTTGATTTTGATCTGGATTTGCCTTCATTCCCATATGACATTTGCACTTGCTTGACGTGTGTCCGTGTGGACAGTCCCCGCACAACACCCGATTAAAGTTAAACACACTTTTTACAAGGATTGCTGCTTAATTTGAAATGTAGTGAGTTTTATTATTGTTTTTACAATGCGATGCGTTTCCATGGTTTCTTATTATCTGTTCATATTTTCATATACTTATCGTTTCAGTGATATATAGCAGCTTGATATTAACAATACAACTCGCTGTTTTTTGAGCCGTATATGTAAAAGAATTTTAGAATGACAGAATGCATTTTTTAAGTTCTACTTATATATGGGTTCATCATATCTTTTACAGTAATTTCTGATAGTGATTTGAATATATGAGATTATTAAGCTAACTGAAGTTTTTGTCTTATAAGAATCGCATTAATACCGCTTGCACAAGTGACTCATGAATCGCAAATGACAGGTCTTAGAATACGTCAAGACTCGATGTGTTGACTCATGTTCTTTCATCTCTGAAAACATTGGAATTATATAGAGCCAAGTTAAATGGTTCAACAAGGTACAAGATTAAATTCTACTGTTTCTGTATACTGTAGATCACATGTATTCCCATTGTAACCATTTTATTAATAATCATTTACCATCATTCATTAATATATTATATATTTTATTATCTCATCATTTTATTATTATTTTTGCTTTCACCCATCTCTTTTTTTCTTCACATTTTGCATGTACTAGCTAAAGGCTGTTTGATGAAGTGCATGCTGCAGTGTTACAATCGTTATAGAACATGTCTTTTTGAAGTATGTGTTTCCACTCTTCTTATCATCTTTTTGATATGATATTTCAATCATTAGTATCTGTATCTCCTCACATATAGTTGTCTTATGAAACCATTTTTTACACACAAAAAACATGTGCTGTTCTTTTTATGTATTGTGGATTTATATTATTTATTATGTTTTAAATGTTTTTTATCATATTTATTTGTTGATACAAATATTTATGTTTGTGTGTATTTTTAATTGTTTATATTTATGTGCCACAGCCCCTGAGGCAGCTCGATAGAGCGAAACTTGGCCAGTCGGGCAAGTTTCAATAAAGTCCATTTTTTACCGATTCCATCTTTTCATCTTCTTGCTGTCCACCCTTACGCTATACTATATTATTAATACTTAATAACTAGACTACAAAGGAAATACAATTATCTGTGGTATATTATTGTTTGAAATGGTGGTATTTGGGATTTTGAATGCCACATTGAAATATAAATTAAATAGTATTTTGTTATTACTAACTTTTCTATGTTGCATAAAAAATAATCTAGTAGGTCAAGGCAAAACATGGGCATGTTGTAATAATTAATCAATGTTATTCTTTTTCCTGTATATTCCTATAATTTTCAGGTCGCCATTTGCGACTGCACGAGGGTAGGTGGCTTGAGAGGTCCGCCGAACCTTGACCCGTCCCTTGCTTGGTAGGTTGTTTTTAGAATACTACACAAGAACACATTACACAAATATTATTCAATTAATTGTAATGGAATTTGTGTTTAATTATGTTTGTTTACTATAACAGTGAATGAATCATTGTGTCTGATCTCATTCTTGTTTTTAAAATTTTAACTGTTGTTCTCTGAATTTTGATCTGTCTTGTACAGAACCACACCCAGGCAGGGATGAGGCGGGGCTTCCTGGGCCTAGCAGGAGGCAGAGCTGCCACCAGAGGAGGACGGAGGTACCAGCGAGGGCTAGTGGTCTAGGTAATAATATATCTTGGCCAGTACAGTAGTATATTATCTTAGGCTGAAAAACAAAATCTTTTTTTTATATTAGTCAGTTATAGTGGCTGGGGAATGTGGGGATGTGTGTATTTATTTATTTGTATATATTAAATGACACTGAGTGGCTATGAGAGTAAACTAAAGAATGGAAGGAGAAAGAAAAGAAGAGGTTTGTAGTGTACCTCCTACCATCATATTCTGTCTAACCTGAGAGTGACTCTATTATTTCTCCTTCCAATCCTTCAAATTATGTATTATCTCTAATCTATGTTGATTGATTTGATATCCCTCCGCTCTCCCCCTCCCTCCTTCTCCCCTGCAATGGACTCCTCATTTTCTATAACCCTCAAGGTTAATTAACTAAGTAAGGGGTAGATTATTTTATAAACTTGCTCGCACGCAACCAGTATTTGCTTATTTATTTGCCATATATGACTATGGGGCGGATTTTAAGAGCCCTGCTCGCCTAAATCCGCCCAAATCCGGGCGGATTTAGGCGAGCAGGGCCCTGCGCGCCGGTGAGCCTATTTTACATAGGCCTACCGGCGCGCGCAGAGCCCCGGGACTCGCGTAAGTCCCGGGGTTTTCGGAGGTGGGCATGTCGGGGGCGTGTCGGGGGGCAGGCCCGAACCGCGCGGCGTTTAGGGGGCGTGTCGGCAGCATTTTGGGGGCGGGTACGGGGGCATGGCTACGGCCCGGGGCGGTCCAGGGGCGTGGCCGCGCCCTCCGTACCCGCCCCCAGGTCGCGTCCCGGCGCGCAGGAGGCCCGCTGGCGCGCGGGGATTTACGCCTCCCTCCAGGAGGCGTAAATCCCCGACAAAGGTAAGGGGGGGCTTAGACAGGGCCGGGTGGGTGGGTTAGGTAGGGGAAGGGAGGGGAAGGTGAGGGGAGGGCGAAAGGAAGTTCCCTCCGAGGCCGCTCCGATTTCGGAGCGGCCTCGGAGGGAACGGGGGTAGGCTGCGTGGCTCGGCGCGCGCCAGCTATACAAAATCCATAGCCTTGCGCGCGCCGATCCAGGTTTTTAGCAGATACGCGCAGCTCCGCGCGTATCTACTAAAATCCAGCGTACTTTTGCTGGCGCCTGATGCGCCAGCAAAAGTACGCCTATTCGCGCGGTCTGAAAATCTACCCCTATGTATGTAATGTATTGTTCTGTGTCTCATGTTGAATTTTTTTTTTTTTTACATTTCTTTACAGGACAAGAGGAACATCCGGCAGCAGCAGCCCAGAGGCCAAGCACCAGCACCAGCACCACTACTGCCGTACTTCCTGCAAGATCTCCTCCTAGCTGTAAATGCTGTGCACAGTTTTCAAAGCTGGAGGAGATCCTGCAGGAAGTACGGCAGTTCAAGGCGAAATATGATGCCGACTTCATGATGTTGCAGCAGAAGGTCACAGAAGTGCAGGAGAGTGTCAGCAATGTGGAGAGGAGGTTGTCAGCCCTGAAGGAGGCCCCTCAGGAGCAGAGGGAAATGGCTTTTCCTCCTCACGAGATGCCTCATGAGGAGGAGATGCCAGTTCCCTCTGCTCCAGAGCAGGCTCCTCCGGGGTCGGCACCCTCCTCTCCACATGAGTCTGACCCTGCTGCAACATCATGAAGTCAAGGCATCATATTTCGCCTTGGCCTGGGCTCCTCCACAGATTTTTTTTTTATAATTTGTTAAAATAAATTATATATATACATTATTGAAAATGTTTGTTTGTTCTTTTTTATATATTATTTCTGAGTTATTTAACTAATAATAATTAATTATTCCAAAATTAAATAGTATGGTAATACTAAAGTACAGAGAGCAGGCATGTACGGATGTACATCTATTATAATCCAACAAATTTCAGTGTTTTTGTACTAGTAACTAAGTATGGCACTCAGTCAGTAATACACTTCCATAAAACATTGAGTCTGGCTGAATTAGCACAAGTTGTATACTTGTGAGCAGTAGCACCAACGTCAAGGCTTCAACCATGGCTACTGACCATTCACACATCTTTCAACCTGGCCAATGCAATATTGTGCAGTGTGCACTGTGCAGCACTCAAGCTACTGCAATGACTCACACGTCGATGCCAAAAATTGCTGCATGACCAAGACAGCCATTTGAAGCTGAAAATGTAATGCTTGTGATACTAAAGTAGGAGTAAGAAGGAAGCAGAATCATGAAAAAAAAATCCTTCAGAAATGTACAACTTCTGGGTGCTCAGTTTTCTCTTTTATTAGGATTTCTTAAGGTCTTTTGTTTGTTCCACATGATTCTGATTTCTTAGTCCTAGTACTAGTAGTAGTTAGTTACTGTAGTCTGTTAGTACTTTACTATTACTTAGTATTGCTATGAACAACAATACTGGGACTGGCAGAATTACAGGCATTAAAATACATTCTCTGCTTTAAATGGGCTCCTAGGACACATGGAAAATTTTGGTATCAAAGTGTATCTATTCTATTCTGCAATCTCTGCATACATTACCAGTACACAGCTACACACACACTCAAGGGTGTTTGTATATATTTTTTTAATCAATATATTGTTACAGTAGTGGGATATAACAGTAACAGGTATAGCTAGCTACTACTAATAGTAGCTATTAATAATAATATCAAATTAGTAGGTAGCCACTAGCTACTTAGCTAGCAACCTCTCTGTGCACTGTAAGTGCAATTTAATATTGTATTGGCCTGAAATTCTTTCATACTTCATTCACACAATCATGCTGTCGGAGATGGACGCTGAGGCAGAGGAACCCAGCGAGGACTTGCCTGCCTCAGAGGTGGACACTGGGGGAAAGGAGCCTGGGAGTGAGAAGCCTGTGTCGGGGATACAGCAGGACAGAGTGTTCATGTCTTGTGACTCCCGGACTGGCTTCTCCTGGGGGCCACAAGAGGCAGCAGCGGCAGTGTAGTGGTAGCGGCACTGCCGGGCACCCCAGCGAGCGATGCGGGGAGCACAGCTGCATAGAGCCAAGCCTCTCTTCCAGCCCTTGACCTTGGATCTCGGGCCTCGACAAGAGGCTCACTCCTCCCAGTCACAGGGAAAGTCCGGATACCCAAGCAGTGGAAAGTTCGTTTTGATGAAAACCAATTGCTCAACTAAGTCTGGAGACAAACGTGCACGGTGTGGACTCAATATGTTCCCTGTCATTGAAAATACTCTTTCACTCTGCACACTGGTTGGCGGGTAGGAAAGAAAGTGCTGTGCTAGTATTGCAAGATCAGGCCACATTGAAGCTTTCTGTGCCCAATATCTCAAGGGCTCTGAGTCCATGCTCTGAATTGGCTCAGACAGAAAACTCTTAACATGCACTTCTGAAACATTCTCCTGCAGGTAGGACTCAGTAGTCACTCTTCTGCCAACAGCTGATGCGATTGCTTGTGACATGGGCCAGTTCATTAAACTTGGAATGACTAATAATTTGATGTGTCATGGAAGGGGTAGGGGAGCAGCTGATGATACTAGTACTTGAGCAGGATGGAGTTGGAGACTGAGAGGATGATACTAATTCTTTTTCATTATTACCAGTGGAACAGACCCTGTTTGACATTATGCTTTCAACCATTGTAATCAACTTTTTTTTCCAATGTATAAGAGCATTGTTCTTGAGAGCAATACTGCCTTTCACACGTGGGTCACACATCGTGGCTAACATATAGAAATCCCTTTGCATGAGAGGTTTCAATCTTTTTTCAACTTGCTCTTTTAAGCATTTAACAAGCAATAACACTTCCTTAGAGAAATCTGGCTGATGCAGAAATTCCTCTAATACCTCCTCCAGATAGTTTATTACAGGGATGACACCACCCAAAGTGGCAGTAGCTGAACTCAATGCATCAGTATATACTTTGAAAGGCTTGAGGACAAGCACCATCAGTGCAATGTTTGTCCAGTCCTGACATCCAAGAGGATTTTCCAATCCAATTTCAGTTGCCATTGCCAAATCATGAAGAGGTGTCTGCTGTTCAGACAACCTCTCCAACATAAGATAGGTGGAATTCCATCTGGTAGGCACATCCTGAAGAAGGTTGTGCAAAGGTGCGTCAACTGCTATTTGCCTCTTTCTGAGTTGCTTCCCACTTTTTACACTGCGGTTGAAATGCCCAGCTATTTTGCGACACTTTTCAATCAACCGCTTCAGGAGTTGACTACTACAACTAGTACCACCTTCCTTGCCACTAAGCCCCAAAGCATCCCTCACTATCAGATGCAGGGTATGTGCAAAGCATCGGATGCCCTTGAATCCACCATCAGCCAGAGCCTTAATAATATTGGAATCATTGTCAGTAATGAAATATCCATTTAAGCATTCCATATCACTGCTTCTGTTATGACTACCGGCCGCGGCAAGCCGCGACCGGGACTTACCGCTGTCCCCAGGGGCCTGACGGACCGTCGGCACTGAGACGGACTTCATGTGTTCCTTCAGCGGCAGCAGCCGCTGCTGCCCCAAGATGGCCGCGGCGTTTCTCCCCGCGTGGCTAAGCTCCGTCCCCTGACTTCTGCTAGGGCCGCGCGGGCGGCTCTGGCCTTTATTTTAAAGAAACACTCACAGGATGTGAGCTGGTTCCTTCCTGCTGCACCCTAATTGGCTGGAGACTATTTAAGCAAGATCTGTACCCTCAGACCTTGCCTTGACTTCTTGGCTCCTGAGTTTGTTCTGTTCCTGGTTCCTGATTGGCTTCCCTGTGTTTGATTCCTGGACCGGCTGACGTTTCTCCTGGTTTTCGATCCCTGGCTTGGCAACGATACTCTCTGGCTCTCGACCCCTGGACTGGCTGCGGACATCTCTGGCTCTCGACCCCTGGACTGGCTGCGGACCTCTCTGGCTCTCGACTTCTGGACTGGACTTCTGAGGGATCCTCGGGGTTGGCTCTTCGACCCGCTGAAGGCATCAGCTACTGTTTTCTCAACCCGCTGGAGGTGCCAGCATCTGGATTACATGACCAGCAGGAGGCGCCTGCATCCAGATCTTCTTCCATCCTACCTGCAATCCCAAGGATCGGCCTCACCTACCGACGGTGGCCTAATCAGACATCGCCGGACCAAGGGTCCACACCTCTGATCATAACAGCAAGTCAAGGCCGTGGACCCGGCAGAGGCCTCAGCTTTACGAGCCATTCCAGGCCTGGCCCAGAAAATCATGGAGCAACAGAGCATGCTCGAATCCATGGCTGCCTCCATGGAGCGGCTCAACGCTCGGCTAGATGCGGTAGTGGCCAACCAGCCTGGTATGTCTGCCACAGCTTATCGGTTATACCAATTCCACTCCCAGCACAGAGCAGCTTCCGTCCAGTTCTTCCACTTCCAGCACCACCACGATACGCCGGAGATCCTCGTCTCTGCCTGGGTTTCCTGGATCAGTGCACGATGCATTTCCGACTACAATCACCCTTCTTTCCAGATGACGTCACCAAAACCACATACATTCTGTCCTTGTTGGAAGGCAAGGCTCTCACCTGGGCCTCTCCATTATGGCAATGGTCGGATCTAGTGTTGCAGAACTATTCTCAGTTTATTGAACTATTTCGGACTACCTTCGAGGAACCTGGAAAACAAGCTGCTGCCGCTACAGATTTACTTCATCTCCGTCAAGGAGGACATTCTCTCATGGATTATAATATCGATTTTCGTACTTTAGCCAACGAACTCCATTGGGAGGAGAGCGTTCTTCGGACCATTTATTTAGAAGGACTTACTGCAAAAATCAAAGATGAGTTGGCCATTCGAGAACTTCCATCTTCCTTAAATGGCACCATTGAATTGGCCACCAGGATGACCGTCGGCTACAAGAGAGAGCACGAGAGGGTGGTAACTGGAGGAGACGGTCTATGTTTTCCCAGGTCCCTCTGCCCGCCACTACGACTCCTCGGGAAACCCCTACCGGTGAGGGTCTGAGGGACGAACCTATGCAGCTCGGAAGGGGTCCGTTGACACCGGAGGAACGCTTGAGACGGCGCAGATCTGGTCTTTGCTTGTATTGTGGTGGTTACGGACATCGTTTAGCAAACTGCCCTATTCGTCCAGGAAACTTCAAAGCCTAGGAACTTTGGGAGGCGTTTCCCTGGGCCTTTCTTCTCCAAAACCCCCACTCACTCTACCAGTAACTCTTCGTATGAACGGACGGGAGTTTACCACCCTGGCATTGGTGGATTCAGGAGCCGGAGGAGATTTCATCTTGCAAAAACTTGTGGATAAACTCCACATCCCAGTCCTACTTTGTCAAAAACCTCTAGTCATTTCCTCCATCCACGGGGAACCTTTACCCGGAAGGATTACGCATCAGACGGAACCACTGGACTGTTATATTGCACCAGACCATTCTGAACAAATTACCTTCTATGTCCTCGAGAGAGCCATTCACCCTGGGTGTTGGGCATACCTTGGTTGCAACGCCATAACCCCCAATTCGATTGGGCTTCCTTACGGCTGACACAATGGGGTCCTGAATGTTCTGGGACTTGTTTGAAGGACACAGGTTCCGCTTCCAATTACATCTGTGCCTCAATTCTGGGGGAATTACCCACTCCTTATAAACAATTTGCAGACATATTCTCTAAGAAAGCGGCCGATGCCGTGCCACCTCATCGGGCGTTCAACTGCGCAATCAAGTTGGTTCCTGGTTCCACACCCCCACGTGGGCAAGTTTACCCCTTGTCTGCTGCCGAAACTCGAGCTATGTCTGAATATATTCAGGACAATCTACAAAAAGGATTTATCCGGTGATCCACCTCGCCTGCGGGGGCTGGATTTTTCTTTGTGGAGAAAAAAGATGGGACTTTACGCCCTTGCATCGACTATCGAGGACTCAATGCTATTACCATCAAGGATCGATATCCCTTGCCTCTCAATGCGGAATTATTTGACCGTCTGCAAGCAGCTCAAATTTTTTCCAAGTTGGATCTCCGTGGTGCGTACAATTTGGTATGAATTCAAGAAGGGGGTGAATGGAAAACTGCTTTCAACACCAGAGATGGACACTATGAGTACTTGGTAATGCTGTTTGGTTTAACTAATGCTCCTGCGGTTTTTCAAAATTTTATTAATGAAATCTTTAGAGACCTGTTGTATACCTGCGTTGTGGTATATCTTGATGACATTCTGATTTTTTCCAAGGACCTACTAACTCATCGCCAACATGTGTTACAAGTATTACAATAACTCAGGGACCATCGGTTATATGCTAAACTGGAGAAATGCGTTTTTGAAACAGAGTCTTTGCCGTTCCTGGGTTACATTATTTCTAAACGAGGTTTCCAAATGGACCCAACTAAAATAAAAAGCAT
The DNA here is from genome assembly GCF_901001135.1 of Rhinatrema bivittatum. Lineage (NCBI taxonomy): Eukaryota > Metazoa > Chordata > Amphibia > Gymnophiona > Rhinatrematidae > Rhinatrema > Rhinatrema bivittatum. Next base: position 123,842,542 of record NC_042623.1, read on the forward strand.
ACAAGAGTGGTCTCAACCGAAGGGTCTAAAGGCCTTGCAGAGATTTCTTGGTTTTGCCAATTACTACCGACATTTCATTAAGGACTTTTCCAAATTATCTGCACCACTCACTGCACTCACACGTAAAGGAGCTAATATCACCAATTGGCCCACAGCCGCAGAGGAAGCATTTCAGGCTCTTAAGGACTCATTTTTACAACAGCCCTGTCTCCGCCATCCTGACCCAAGTCGCTCATTTACTGTTGAAGTCGATGCATCCACCGAGGGAGTAGGAGCAGTATTAAGTCAGAATGATGCTAAGGGTACGTCTCATCCCTGTTCATATTTTTCAAGGAAATTTTCTTCTGCTGAGCGCAACTATGCTATTGGCGACAAAGAATTATTGGCCATTAAACTCGCATTGGAAGAATGGCGACAATGGCTGGAGGGGGCCCAGCACAGAATCACTATCTTTACAGATCACAAGAATCTGATTTACCTACAACAAGCTCAACGTCTTAACCCACGGCAAGCTCGCTGTGCATTATTTTTTTCACGTTTTGATTTTGAACTCCGGTATCGACCTGCAAGCAAGAATATCAAGGCAGATGCACTATCCCGTTCCTTTGTCTGCGAGGATGGAGAAGAGGCTTTGCAGAATATCATCGATCCAGCCCATATCATCCTTGCAGCTACCTTCTCTGCTTCGATGGGGAAAACCGTGGTTCCCAGCAGACTCCGCAAAAGGGTACTGAAATGGGGACATGATTCCCAATTCGCTGGACATCCTGGACGTAAGAGAACACAGGACCTTCTTCAACGATTCTACTGGTGGCCGGGGATGTGCAAAGACATTCGTGCATACGTAGACTCCTGTCCCGTTTGTGCCCAACATAAGAATCCGGTGGAGAGGCCGAGGGGGCGACTACAACCATTGCCGGCACCGACCAAACCTTGGACTCATATCTCCACCGACTTTGTGGTTGATTTACCTGCTTCTGAAGGACACACAGTTATCTGGGTGGTGATTGATCGTTTCTCTAAAATGACTCATTTTACACCCCTGCCCGCCCTCCCCTCTGCTCCTCGTTTGGCTCAACTATTTATGTCACATATATTCTGGCTTCATGGCCTACCTCTGCACATTACTTCTGATCGAGGTTCACAATTCACCGCCCGATACTGGTGGAATCTTTGTGCCAAATTTCACATTGCATTAGATTTCACTACCGCCTTCCATCCGCAAGCCAATGGACAAGTAGAACGAACCAATCGTACTCTCAAACAGTTCCTACGGTCTTATGTTAATGCACGACAGGATGACTGGGCGGCGTTGTTACCGTGGGCGGAGTTTTCACATAACTACACACATGTACATCGACTGGATCCTCCCCTTTTCAAGTTGTTTTTGGCTATCAAACTACACCACCGGTTCCTCTACCCCTGGCGGTGCCCTCTCCGGTGGCTCAACTCACTGCCACACAGTTCAAGCAATTATGGGTGCACACATGCTCCGTAAAGCAGCACTAACGGCTAAGAAGTTTGCGGATAGACATCGGAGACCGGCACATCAATTTCATCCTGGTGATAAGGTGTGGCTTAGCACCAGAAACATTCGTTTGAGGGTTCCCTCTATGAGATTGGCTCCTCGGTATATCGGTCCTTTTCCTGTAACTAAACAGATAGGTCCTGTAACTTACCAACTACACTTACCTACCTCCCTTCGCATCCACAAGATTTTTCATGTATCCCTGTTGAAACCGTTGCTCCTCAAATGGCCATCTCGGAAGGTTCCTGTGTCACCACACGTTCAGCTGGAGGAAGACACGACATATCAAGTCCGGGAGGTCCTCGATGTTCGGAGACGAGGCCGTAGATGGGAGTATCTCCTGGCGTGGGAAGGATTTGGGCCAGAGGAGAACTCCTGGGAACCTGCTACAAATATCCTGGACAATGATCTTCTCAAGAATTTTCATAACAACCACTCAGAAAAACCCAAGCCTTCTAGGGGGAGGCCTAAAGGAGGGGGTACTGTTATGACTACCGGCTGCGGCAAGCCGCGACCGGGACTTACCGCTGTCCCCAGGGGCCGGACGGACCGTCGGCACTGAGACGGACTTCATGTGTTCCTTCAGCGGCAGCAGCCGCTGCTGCCCCAAGATGGCTGTGGCGTTTCTCCCCGTGCGGCTAAGCTCCGCCCCCTGACTTCTGCTAGGGCCGCGCGGGCAGCTCTGGCCTTTATTTTAAAGAAACACTCACAGGATGTGAGCTGGTTCCTTCCTGCTGCACCCTAATTGGCTGGAGACTATTTAAGCAAGATCTGTACCCTCAGACCTTGCCTTGACTTCTTGGCTCCTGAGTTTGTTCTGTTCCTGGTTCCTGATTTGCTTCCCTGTGTTTGATTCCTGGACCGGCTGACGTTTCTCCTGGTTTTCGATCCCTGGCTTGGCGACAATACTCTCTGGCTCTCGACCCCTGGACTGGCTGCGGACATCTCTGGCTCTCGAACCCTGGACTGTGGACCTCTCTGGCTCTTGACTTCTGGACTGGACTTCTGAGTGATCCTCGGGGTTAGTTCTTCGACCCGCTGAAGGCGTCAGCTACTGTTTTCTCGACCCTCTGGAGGCGCCAGCATCTGGATTACACAACCAGCAGGAGGCGCCTGCATCCAGATCTTCTTCCGTCCTACCTGCAATCCCGAGGATCGGCCTTGCCTACCGACGGTGGCCTAATCGGACATTGCCGGACCAAGGGTCCACACCTCTGATCATAACAGCTTCTAAGGAGCCCATTCCATCTTTCCATCATCCCCTGAATTGCGTGTAAGATATTTTCTGAAGTGTGGCTCTTGTCTAGCACTTGAGCATGCAGTAAAGCCCAATGGTATCCTGGTGAACCCTTTTTGGAGCTGCTGGTGCTACTGCTGCCACTGCCAATGCTGCTTACAGGTATTAATGCCTCATCCAGCTGCCACCAATGTGCTGTTAGAGACAAATATGCATGCATTGCATTCATACTAGTCCAAACATCAGTGGTGAGATGGATGCTCCTCCCCTTTGCCCTTGCCATCACAATCTGCATTTCAGCACGACATTTTCTGTATAGAGAAGGAAGCACCTGACAGCTAAATGTACTTCTTGAAGGAAGTTTGTAGTAAGGGGTGAAATAATGGAGCATCCACTTAAATCCCTCATTTTCTACAATCTGCAGTGGCTGATCATCCAAAGCAATCATTACAGCAATATGTCATGTACCCACTTTGGACATTGCCTGCTTCCTGCTCTGTGACACTGCAGAAGAACACCACCCCATCTGCTGCTGGGGATGAGGAGGAGAAAACTGCTGCTTCTGCAGATGCACATAATCTGTATCTTCTTTAGTACTACTTTCCTTCTGTGGCTGTTTCCCTGTTGCTTTACTTGAAGCCTGGGCAAGCACAGTGGGACCAGCTTATTCTGCAAGCAACAGTGCTCTATGTTCTCTTTCAAGGTGATATTTCATGTTGCTGTTAGTAAGATGTCCAATAATTCTTCCACGGCTCACCATCTTTTTACAATGGATACATTGTCCAAATCTCTGGTCAGCCACAACATGATAATGATTCCAAATCTTTGATGTCCTTGTATTGTTCCTTACTCTAGGCTGGATACTTGTTGTCATTTTCATACTAGTAGTAGAAATAGTAGTAGTAGTAGTTTTAGTCACGTGTGGATGTTCAAATGGTGTAGGGGACAGGGTACCAGCAATACTGCTGGCACTGGCAGTAGTTGTTTGTTTTGCAATCTGACTAGTAGCAGTACTAGTCATTCTCATTGGTGGTTTTGCAATCTGACTAACATTGTCATTGCTGGTGTTCTCCTCCTCCTCCTCATGTTTACTAGCCAAGAACTCCTGATCATCCTCCTCCTCCTCCTCCTCCCTCAATATCTGATTCATCATCATCATCCAAGACTTTCTGTAGCACCATTCTTTCATCTAAGATTTTCACCTTTTCCTCAAATTTTGCTCATTCCTTCCCTTGCAACAAGTTTCCTTGCGCTTCTACATCCTCTTTCTTCTCAAAAAATCACAGTTTTTTCCTAGGGTCTGGCAGTCAGCTCTTTCCAGTAGCACTAGCACTAGCACCACATTTTTTTTCCAGAGGGTACTGGTAGTGGCATGATGATCCTGTGGTCAAAGAAGTATATAATAAATCTAGTACATTAAACAAGTTAATAAATTAGTTTGGTATTTATTTTTAAAACTTTATTGAGCTAATAGCGTTAGCTATTACTAATTTGCTATAGGCTACCCCCAGACCACAGGACAAAGAAGGATATAGTGATTATTTATTGATAGTGAGTGACACTGACAATTGATAATTTGATATAGTATATATTATATTGCAATTGCAGTATTATATTATTTATACCATGCATTGGCCAGAGCATCAAACTGCAGCAGACTGAAACTAGGCTGCAATACTTCACTCATTACATTAGCTTCCTGGCAGTGGCTAGGCTTTTCTGTTAATACTACATGCAAGCCAAGCATTGAGGTTATAGCAGTTGTGGCACTGCAATCCTATTCCTATTTTTTCCTATCCTTTTCAGGCCTATTCTGTTCTTTGGACTAAAATAACCTCTCCCTTCCACTTCAAGTCTTACCCCCAAATCTCACACACAGGAGCAGAAGCCTCAAGCCAAGCACAAGCATCAAAGGGATAGTATCCAGAGAAAGTCTGCAACTTCCAGCCACATATTTCTTTAAGAACTTACATTACATGAATCCCTGAAAAAAGCAAGAGTCCCTACAGACTTGTCTTCTACCATAGTGGGAAAAATTACTGAACTGGGACATGCCACCCCCAGGAATGGAAACTGGATGAGAGCATTCAGAGCAGAGACATGAGCTGGAATCAGACTCACAGAACAGGAACGATACTAACATATATATAAAAAAAAGAGCCAGCTCCTAGAACATGACAAGATGAAAGTATTTTTAGATATATATCCCAAGACCACAGAGAAGATACATAATATAGGATATTGGATAGACTATTGGCCAATTATAGGTTAAGTAGTAGAATTGATATACTATACTAGTAGTGGCTCACTGGCTTTAATAGCTAGCCACTAGCCAGTGACACTAGGCTAATAGCCAAGCTAGCTATAATAAATCTAGTAGATTAAACACATTAATACATCTATATAATATTAATAAATATAATATAATATAATATGATATAATATAAATACTAAAACTCTACTGCTGCAATGCACAGAAAGAACCTACCTTGTCCTTTATAGGCACTGCTGCTGGAGTGCTGGTGCCTAGGCTAGGAATGCTGCGAACGAAGAGCTCACTCAATTAGAAACAGAAAAAAGTAGGTAGCAGTACTAGCTAGCAAGCTCACTGGTTGTGGCTATGGCTACTTTGGCTAGTGGTACTGGCTGCTAGCTATATAGGCTACTGTGGCTACTGGCTGGCTAGTATCAGCTAGCTAAGCTAGGTAAGCCAGCTACCCCTTAACAATAAAGACTGTATAATATTAACTATCAATCAACAGCTGCAGCTAATGACTGATTGAATAAAGAGCTGATGTTTTCTCCTCAAACCCACAAAACAAAAGCAACACACAAGCAGAGCACCCCTTATTATATAGCTATTATAGCTAGTGACTAAAAGTAGGAGGGAAAATAAACCTATTAATTTAATTGGCCAATTCAAAAATGATGCATATGAATATCTACCATATAAATGGGCTTGGACCAACGTGCCGCAAATGTGCAGTAGAGAGCAGCTCTACTGCGCATGCGTGAGCACGTCGGTCCGAGGGGAGCCCAGCGGTCGGCTTTCTTTGAAGCGGCGAGGAGGAGCAGCGGCAGCGGTGGCAGCACGGAAGGTCTCCGGTGGGGTCTCTCTCTCGCGCGTGCAGGGAGAAGCGGCGGCGGCGGTGGCAGCACAGATACAGAAATGGGAGGTCGCCACAAGTCTCTCTCTCGCGCGCCTCATCACCGAGCCCGGTGGAGCGGCGCGCGCGAGAGAGAGATCTCCGGAGACCTCCCATTTCTGTGTCTGTGCCGCCGCCGCTGCTTCTCCCCGCGCGCGAGAGAGAGACCCCCCGGAGTCCTCCAATGGAGGAGCAGCGGCGGCGTTTAAGTGTCAGGCGGGCCATAGAGAAGAAGAGGGAGTGGAAGAGGGCTGAGGGAGAGGGAAGGGGGTGAGGAGGTGGGAGGGATAGGGAAGATGAGAAGGGATGGAAGGAAGAGGATGTAAGTGGGAAGGGTAAAGTGGAGTAGAGAAAAAGAGGGAGTGGAGGAGGGAGAGGGAAGGGGTTGTGGAGGAGGCGGGAGTGAAAGGAAGAGGATGTGAGTAAATGGGGAGGGTAAAGTGGAGTACAGAAAAAGGGAGTGGAGGAGGGCTAAGGGAGAGGGAAGGGGTTGAGGTGGGAGGGGAAGGAAAGGGAAGATGAGAAGGGATGGAAGGAAGAGGATGTGAGTAAGTGGGAAGGGTAAAGTGGAGTAGAGAAAGAAGGAGTGGAGGAGGGCTGAGGGAGAGGGGAGAAGGAAAGGGAAGGTGAGTGGGGAAGGAAAAGGGAAGAGGATATGACTGAACAAGTGGGAAGGGTAAAAAGTTCTGAAGAAGAGAAAAGAGTGGAGGAGGGCTGGGAGAGGGAAGGAGTTGTGGAGGAGGTGGGAGGGGAAGGAAGAGGATGTGAGTAAGTGGGGAGGGTAAATTTGGGGAGTACAGAAAAAGGGAGTGGAGGAGGGCTGAGGGAGAGGGAAGGGGTTGTGGAGGAGGTGGGAGGGGAAGGAAGAGGATGTGAGTAAGTGGGGAGGATAAAGTTGTGGAGTACAGAAAAAGGGAGTGAAGGAGGGCTGAGGGAGAGGGGAGAAGGGGAAGGAAAAAGGAAGAGGATATGACTGAACAAGTGGGAAGGGTAAGAAGTTCTGGAGAAGAGACAAAAAGAGTGGTGGAGGGAGGGCTGGGAGAGGGAAGGGGTTGTGGAGGAGGTGGGGAGGGGATGGAAGGAAAGGGAAGTTGTTGGAGAACAGAGCAGCTCTAACCGTGCCGGTCTGAATGATGGAATCTCACCCGTTTTAACGGGCTTAACGGCTAGTTATGCATATATAATGCAACAACGATCCCCTTTCTAAACTGCAGCACAGGGATTGGCAAAGTCAAAACATTTCGTCTGCCACTGCCTGATAACAGAAGACTAAAACAATAAATTCTAGTCACAATGACTGATGACATAATCACAATAATCACAGGCACACTACAGTAGGATTATAACTTTTGTCAAGCTAATAGCTCTATCCCCCATTCCCATTCCCCATCCCCCATATAAAACAATCTGTAAAAAACAGCACCTCGGCTGTTGGTAACCTTGGTAACGATAAATAACAAGAAGACACCCAATAGGAATACATATTCATCCTTAAATTGACAAAAAAAGTGTCAATTTAGTATCAATTTAATATTACCCCACGCACTAACATATATCAATGCGCTCTGTCATACACGTAGTGCGCACTGATAACAGAGGTACTGCGCAGTATGGTGTGGCGCCATTTACTGCGCCCTAAGTCCAGAGACTGCGCACTAACAGATATTCCATGCGCGCTAACATCCGTTAGTGCGCAGTAATTCAAAAAACGACTTTATACCCGAAAATTCGTGGAACTTTGATGCTTTTTTTTCCGATTGCCAACAATGACGAATTAGACAATGTCCATTGACATTGCCTAATTATGAAAAATGAATGCACATCTCTACTGATTACTGGGCTGGTAACATTTCCAATCTTATATGAAACCACCATCTCTTCACTTATAATTTTCAATATTTTTATATGGGAGAAAGAAAATATATAGATAGTTTAACAAATACACACATATGTTTGGTCCATTTCTGGAATGTTGAGGTATGGATGTGAATTGTTGATACTTCTTTACCACCATACGACTCTTATTGCTACTAATCTGCCTACCTACCATGCCCCCTTATATCACCTTAGGGGTTTTACTGCTACTGTTCTGCCTACCCTGCCCATGCCTCAAATGTACCACTTTAAGGAATTGCTGCTACTTACTCCTGCCTACATGCCTTAACCCTACCTGCCATGCTGTTATGGTTTGTGGGTATGTGGACCCTTGGCCCGAGATGTGAGTTGTTACAGCATGGGGGGAGGAGCCCCATGGGTCCACCCCGTCAGGAAGCGAGTATTAACACTGCAGGGAGCTCCAAGCACAGTAGTGGGGAGATCCCCTGGGACCAGGAGGTGACCCTCATAGAGTGAGAGGCAGACAAAAACTAGGGGTGAGGACCCTGCAGAGAGGGAAAGTGTCAGACAGACCGCGGAGCGGTGGGTACTGGAATAGCCCAAACCATAGGTTCTCTGGTAAGACAGCCCTGGGAGGTGAAGCCACTGCGTAGTAGGCAGTAGACTAGAAGTATGGGCCATCCACGAGGCCAGGAAGCCCATCAAAGTCTCAGCTACTTAAGGAGACAACCTCCCAGAGATCAGAGGTGAACCGGTAAACTGGTAGAAAGGCTAACCCGTGGAGCGGGACAGCTTACAGTAGTCTAGTACCCCAAGACAAGCCCCATGGAGCGGGGAGGTCCAGGATAGTCACTTGAAAGATGAGCGTGACTCGAGGAGCGGGAGAGCACAGCCAGTTTTGTAGTACACAGGTTCAACCCCGAGGAGCAGGGGAGCATGGCCAGTCTTTGTAGATCGCAAGCGCAACCCCGAGGAGCTGGGGGAAGGCCAGTCGAGGACTCACAGGTTGTCGTGGTGTTCCAAGAGAGACCTGGATGGTAGAAGCTGGCAGCAGAGTAGAACCACCAGAGGCTCAGGGCCAGCCCGAGGAGCAGGGTAGGCCAGGGGAGCGAGTCCCCATAGGAGCACACACTGACCCCCGAGGAGGCGGGTGCAAGACAGGGTCTGAAGGGCATGGCAAGTCATGGCAGCAGTTCAGGAACACAAGGCAGGAGTTGAGAACTCATATGGGACGTGTTGCCAAGTCTTCTTGCTGGGAGCGAAGGTGGACCTTAAGTACAGAGTCCGATGACATCATCAACTAAAGACGCCTCTGAGGTTCCTGCCAAAGAGGCTTCAAAGGTGGGACTTGTAATGCACGTGTGCACTTAGGAAGGCCCGACATTGATGCAGGAAGTAGCGGCATCCATATCGCCATGAGGAGACCCGAGGAATGTGGCGATACAGGCAGGACCGTGCAGCGAGCAGACCCGGGAAGGGCAGGAAACATGGTGCATGGTTGCCTTCTGCACCGACAGGCATAACAATATCCCCCCTCTTAAGGCCCCTCCCCGGTGGTTTAAGTTTGTGTGGATAGTTTGCATGAAACTGCCGAAGGAGATCCTTGTCTAGGATATTAGCCATAGGTTCCTAGCTGTTCTCCTCAGAGCCAAAACCCTCCCATGACAGGAGGTATTTCCATGTTCTTCCATGCTTCTGGATGTCTAGGACCTCCCGAACTTGGTAAGTGACATCAGCCTCTGAAGACAGTGGAACAGGGTCTGGTTCTTGGAGAATTTGGAGAGAATCAGAGGCTTCAGTAAAGAAACGTGAAAAGCATTGTGAATCTTGAGTGATGGTGGCAATTGTAACCGATAAGTGACAGGTCCCAGACAATGTAACACTGGAAAAGGTCCAATAAATCTTGGAGCAAAATGGGCTGATGGCAGCTTAAGGTGAATAAATTTAGTGTTGGGCCATACCTTGTGTCCAGGTTGAAATTGGGGGTGCATCACGGTGATGGGTATAGAAGTCCTTTTTGATATCTGAGCAGCCTTTTCAAGCAGCTGTTGCGTATTTTGCCACATTTGATGTAGTTCCTGAGCAGTTGCCCTGCACTGCCGAGGAGGCGATGGAGAGTGGAAGTGGAAGCAGTCGCAAAGGTTGGCGCCTTTAGACCAGCTGGAAAGGCGATGACCCGTGGTGATGGAGACATGAGAATTTAGTGCAAACTCTTGCCCAAGGCAGGAGGTTGGCCCAGTCATCTTGCTGCAGACTCACGTATGCTCGCATGTATTGTTTAAGGGTTTCTGTTTGGTCCTCTCAGTTTGGCCATTGACTTGAGGGTGGTAAGCTGAGGGTAAAGTCCAAAAAAATATTACATTTCTTACAAAGAGATTTCCAGAAGCATGCAGTAAATTGAACCCCACAGTCGGAGAGAATATGTCTAGGAAGAACGTGGAGCCGAAATATATGCTTAAAAAACAGCTTGTAAAGAACAGAACTTACTGTTCTATCACTGTAAATGAAACATTTTTTCTGTTTGCTCTCCTTAGTAAACGCATTATCTGTGACGTGTCGCCTTTAATCGGACCTGACAGGGAACTGTGAAGTTGCCTGCTCTATTGATCTTTATTGACAAATCAGACCTGAATGTAACAAGATGCCAATCCAGAGGATACATAGCTGAGATGGCACTATTCAACTGCCAGATAAGCTACAATAAAGTGTTCAAGTTCAGCTCATCATTCATGCCTCTTGGGGCCGATGATGTTAATGTATAGATCCAAAAGGCCTCACGATAATTTAATTTGGCTCCAATGTCCCCACCCCATAGCAGCATATGAATTTGTTCTAAGATTGTCCATTTTAATTCAGCAATAGTATGGCCCTCCTCCTTCAGATGCTGGACCATAGGAACCTGAGCCGTAGGAGCAGCCGTCAGACTCTCACGGAGCTTCACAGACCGCCACATAATTGAACAAGTCCACAATTGATGAATCATTACTGCCACAACAACTAATGTTCCACGGGTCTCTCTTGTAAACACCAGCCCTTGAAGAAGGAGCCAGCCTCCGAAACATCTGGATGTCGGCTGAAGCAAGACCGACTACAAGCCAAAGATAAGTGATATCACAGCGGCAATTTATGTCATCATCAAAGTAATATTCCAAAGTGGACAGTGAACACTTTAAGGAGTCTTCATCCAACACTGGGGTACCTAATGATTTTTAAAGCCTTGATATAGGCTTACAGTCACGATAGCCGTACCACGTACAGCATCGTATGAAGGTACACTCAGATTTTCAATTATCATTGACATCCATATAACAGGTTTTTTTGAATTTATATTAGTTACATGTTATATAAACCAGGGTTCACATAATTTGGACCATAGGAACCGTCATTTTTGCAGTATTGAACCTTGATTTATGTTCGCCCAGTCTAACTCTTATTGGGTGAGTTTTTCGACCTACATAAATCTTTGGGCACACACACAATGGCATAAATCACATTGTTTGAATTACAATCTGTGTTTGATCTTCTCCGTACTCTATATTTTGTAACTGGATCCTCCCATTCTACTCCTGAGTGCACTCCTGAGTGCACCTACTACAGTGGCCACATGTCTGATGACCTTTTAATACATCTACTGGTGCCTTAGAATTGAGTTGTGCATGTACTATTTTATCCCTAATGTTTCTGCCCCATGTGGTGGCAAACAACGGGAGTTCTTTGAACACATCATGAAGAGTAAGTACATACCAATGTCGCTTGATTGAGGTGATGATAATTCCGACTGCTGTGGACTGTTGTAGTACACATGTTAGTCTTGCCTCTTCTTTTCTTGGTTTATATTTTAATAGTCTTGGCGATCACTGAACTTGGCTCTTCTGTATGCTCGGGTAATAGCTTTCTGTGGATATCCTCTCTCACGGAATCTACCTTGCAAAATGTTTGCTTCGGCTTCAAAGCCTTCTTCTGTAGAACTTATACGTCTTGCTCTAAAATATTGGCTAACTGAAAGCCCCATTTTAAAGCTAAGTGCATGGTGACTTGAAAATCTCAGTAAATTATTGCGGTCTGAGGGTCCGATTTGTCAGTAAAGATCAATAGAGCAGGCAACTTCACAGTTTCCTGTGAGGTCTGATCAAAGGCGACACGTCATAGAGAACGCGTTTACTAAGGAGAGTAACGCGTATTACTGCACACAGGTGAACTGGCAGTTTATCAGTCGGTCTATACAGTGACAGAGGATCTGATAGGTGTGTTTAAATTTGAAGGCCACTGATTGGTTAATAGGTATGCTCTGGTTCTAGCATTAAAGAGACTCCATGACACCTTGTTGGATGGCACAGAGAGGAGAAATTGTATTTAACATCGGCAGCTTGAATATAAAGATCATAGCAAGGCAATAACCCTGCTTGTTGGAGCTTTTTTATAGAGATACTCCCCTGAGGAAAGACGCGGTCTGAAAAACGAGCATGTTGGGATCGAGATTCATCATTAAAGGTAGCCAGCACACAGGAAGTTGGAAGGTACCGCTTTAAACAATTATCAAATTGAAATTTCAAGCCACAAGTTTACCACCAAGTAAGGTAATTTTGAGCCAACAAGACGACAGATGTCATGACATTTTTGGGACTTGAAATTTCAAACGTTCTAAAAAATATTTCAAAAATCTAATATGGAAGTGGTAGGAGGTTAATGATTATGTTGCGGTTCTGGCCGAGAGCACCGCGGCCAGGCCCTTACCTCCCGCTTCCAAAGGCCTAGTTTGCAGCCTGTTTGGCTGTACTCATTCCGGTGTGTCCACTCTGTTGCAGATCTTAGTATCATCCGTAAATAGACAAACTTTATCTTCTATCCATTCCGCAATGTCGCTCACAAAGATGTTGAACAGAACTGGTCCCAACACCATTCCCTGCGGCACTTCACTTAACACCATTCTCTCTTCAGAGTATTTTCCATTTATCATTACACTTTGTCTTCTATACGTCAACCAGTTTGTAATCCATGCCACCACCTTGGAGCTCACCCTCAAGCTTCTCATTTTGTTGATGAGTCTTCCATGTGGGACTGTATCAAAAGCTTTACTAAAATCCAAATAAATTACATCAAGCGCTCTTCTCTGATCCAGCTCTCTAGTCACCCAATCAAAGAAATCAATCAGATTTGTCTGACAGGACCTTCCTCTGGTGAAACCATGCTGTCTTGGGTCCAGCAATTCTCCTGACTGTAGATAATTCACTATCCTTTCCTTCAGCAGAGTCTCCATTAATTTTCCCACCACCGAGGTGATGCTAACCGGCCTGTAGTTTCCAGCCTCTTCTCTGCTCCCACTCTTGTGTAGCGGGACCACCACCTCTCCTCTCTAGTCACTAGGCACCATACCCTTATCCAGGGATCTATTGAACAGGTCACACAGCGGACCCACCAGCACATCTCTGAGCTCCCTCAGTATCCTGGGATGAACCTCATCAGGCCCCATGGCTTTGTCCACTTTCAGTTTTCCTAGCTCTTCCCATGTATTCTCTTCCATAAATGGAATTTCATCTACTCTACTTCCTTCTACAGTTATGTTAACAAGTGACGGTCCTTCTCCAGGATCTTCCTTAGTGAACACTGAACTGAAGTATTTGTTTAGTATTTCTGCCATTTCTTCATCTCTCTCTACCCATTGATCCTTATCACATTTCAGTTTCACTGAAAAATGTTTTGGCATCTCGCTTTACCTCCTTGGCAATCCTTTCCTCTCTGCCTGACTTTTTGCTTTCTTGATTACTTTTTTTGTCTCCCTTGGTTTCACCAGATAATCCTCCCTGTGTTCCACTTTTTGGGGTCCTTTATATTTCCTAAAAGCTGCTTCTTTTGCTTTTATTATATCAGCCACTTCCTTTGTGAACCAGATTGCTTCTTATTTCTCTTAACTGTTTTATTATATATTTATGTCCTGGGGCAAGTGGCAGCTACTATCTCTTTAAGAGGAGCTGGGAGCTTGAAGCTGAGCTAAAAAAGCAAGCCTGTGGCTATGTGATATGATGCAAGGCAAAGCAGGTCGCAGGCAAACAAAAGACAGAGAAGCATGGAAAAATTTAGCATGGATTAGAAATTACTGCCCAGAAAATAATCACACCAGGATTTTTACAAGAGACGTGTAAGGGTAAAAGAGGCTGATGACTGAATTGTTTGGAGGCAAGTTAAAATGGACATTTATTGCCTGGGAATGGAAACATTGGGGAATCAGAGTACTTTCTTAAAATAGGAGACAGGTCCAGAGAAACAAAATCAATAAAGGGAATTATTCATCTATTTTCCTGTGATAATGTTAAGAGTTGGGAATAATATTGGGAGTACATGTGTGAGAAAACCTGAACAGGTCATGGTGAAGAAGATACCCCAAGGGAATCCAGAAAGGTTGAAGCCAGCATTTTGAGGAAAGAATTGTAGGCCTGCTTTAGAAAAGTTGCTGAACTGTGACAGAATTTGGGGAAAAGTGGAGCTTGCTGGAGTAATTACTAGAAAAGGATCTACAAAAACAATAATTTTGTTTACTATGAATGACTGTAAGCAGAGATAAAGAAACGATCAAATCCTTATTGCAGTGCACAATACAAACTGCTGTGATTTAAAAGTACAGGGAGGCAGGTAATCTCTGGAAGATAGAGTGACAGGATCAGGAGGGACTGAGAAAACCTGCATCCAGGGACCTGCTTCACAGCATCTGCACCTGTCTGTGGGACTGAATGACAGCAGCTGTAGACCACCTTTGACTGGGCCTCATCAAAGTGTAATCATGAGCTCACAGCTGTTGCAACCCCACACATTAGACCAGAAATTCAAGTCAGAATTTTATTGCATTGGATAAATCCCAATAATATATCTGATGGCAACTGATTGTTTTCCAGGCCATAGTTCTCTTCTGCTGGTATTCACATATGTTTTATAATCTGTGCAAAAGCACAAAACAAGGGTGGGATAAACAGCACAAACATATAGAGAAATACAATGGGAGCAATGTGTGGCAAACAATATACTGGACAATAGCTGTTAACAAAAACTTTTATTGGTAAATACACACACATCAATTGTGCATTATTTTATATATACAATTCAATTGTGGTGTACAAACAAGGACCCTGACACGGCCATGTTTCGCATCAGGGCTGCATCAGGGGGACCATATCTTCCAACAATCTGTAAAGCAAAACATATCATTGAAGTATTGCACAGGTAGGCGAGCACATAAGTAAGTAGTATATGTAAAAAATGTTTGAAATTAAGGCAAAGATACCAAGACAAGTGAAACAAAAGAGACAAAGGACAAAAAACTAAATTAAGGGCAAAGATACAACAAAGCAGGTAAATGCGTTTTAGGACTAGGGAACCAGTAAGAGCATAGGAGAACTGTGTCAATTTGTATAAATAATTGAAAAAAAGAAAATGGAAAAATTGAATTTACCTGAAAGTAGCAAGTTCCAGGGCAGTGATTCAAGGTGTCGTGGAACTCATATATAGCATGTGGATAATCCTAAGGAAGAGGTGTAGAGGATTAAAAGATTATAAAAACATTAACAAAAATTTTTTTTGAAACTTTTTTGAAAAAGGACAGACCCAAAGTGATCAAAGAAATAGGATGCAACCAATCAACCTATAATATTGGGAATTTGCCATGTTCTTATGGCCTGGATTGGCCACTGTTGGAAACAGGATGCTGGGCTTGAAGGACCCTTGGTCTTACCCAGTATGGCATGTTCTTATGTTCTTATACCTTCAAACTATAATTCAAAAGAGGAAAGTACAGGGCAACCAATCTCAATGCAGAAAGCTGCTGAGTAGAACAGTGTGAACCTTCAGCGTGGGAACATTACCGTATCCGGGATTATACCTAAGAAAAATGAAAGAGGGGAACAAATGTGAAGGAACCATACAAAATTGCCTTAGGGCAAGAAGAGTACCAATAGTGCTAACCTCAAAATCGACTTAAGTAGATAAAAGATGGGTACATAAGTGTAGCAGGCACAAATGACTGGTTTGATCCGGACCAAGCTGGTCTCATATAGAGGTTACAGCTGCAACTAGAAAATTTTGAGAAGTGAAATTAAGAAATACAAGTTGAAAAAGTATAAGGAACAATAATCAACCTATAATATTGGCAACAACAAAATTATGTGAAAACAAACTTATCAGAAACTAGGGATGTGCAGAGAGACTGCATACATTACATTCGGTATTCATATTCGTGGGGGGGGGGGGGGAAGATACGTTGCATTCGGCAAGAGGGGGCCCCAATCCATTCATGTGTTCCATTCTTATTCGTTTTCCCGGCTAAATTTAATTAACTACAACCCCCCACCCTCCTGAACCCCCCAAGGTTTGCCAAAACTCCCTGGTGGTCCAGCGGGTGTCCGGGAGCCATCTACTGCACTCACAGCCGTCGGCTGCCATATTTCAAAATGGCATCGATAGACTTTAACCTTACTTATGTCATAGGGGCTACCGGTGCCATTGGTCGATCCCTGTCACATGGTAGGAGCAGTGGACGGCCAGCGCAATGGATGGCCGGTGCCATCCTGGAGCCATCTCCTACACTTGGGCATTCGGCTGCCAGTATTCAAAATGGCGCCGATAGCCTTTGCCCTTATTATGTCACAGGGGCTACCGGTGCCATTGGACCACCAGGGACTTTTGGCAAGTCCTGTGGGGGTCAGGAGGGTCCCCCAAGATTTGCCAAAAGTCCTGTTTGTCCAGCTGGGGTCCGGGAGCAATCTCCTGCACTTGGGCCATCGGCTGCCAGTAATCAAAATGGCGCCGATAGCCTTTGCCCTTACTATGTCACAGGGGCTATCGGCGCCATTTTGAATACCAGCAAGCCGACGGCGTGGATGGCTCCCAGACCCCTGCTGGACCACCAGGGAGTTATGGTAAGTCTTGGGGCGATCAGGAGGGTGGGGGTTTTGTTTAAATTCGCTCCTTTAGATGGCCGAATAATTTGGTGAAGATTTGTTGTATTCGTGGGAATTGCGATACGTTTCGCTTCTCGAATATGGCTCTATATGTTGCGGATTGCCAATACATTGCAACGATTGCACATCCCTATCAGAAGCATACAGGCAGTGTTGTCAAAGTGGGAAGCCCTGCGGTATAAGTGTTGAGATGAGAAGAGGAGAGACGAAACTCGTGTCAAAATAAGGAAAATCTGTCCTAACAAGCAGAAAAATATCAGAGAATGTGGCCATACCTTCAAAAAACAGGTACGAAGAAAAGGTGTACTAATTACAGCATAAATTTTTCAACATGGGAACAACATGATGTCAGGAATATTACCCAAAAATAAAGGAAAGTAAAGAGAGAGGTTGTCAAAAAAAAACCAAGCTGGGGACATATAGAATAACCAAAATTACCAATGGTACTGACCTCAAAATTAACTCGGGTAGACAGAGAATGAATGCAAATCACAGAGGCCTGGAAACGGGATGGTTACGGACCAAGCTGGTCTCATATAAAGATTATATCTAAGAATGGAAAACAAGAATATAAGAACAACAGAAACATAGAAACATCGAAATGACGGCAGAAGAAGACCGAATGGCCCATCCAGTCTGCCCAGCAAGCTTCACACATTTTTTCTCTCATACTTATCTGTTTCTCTTAGCTCTTTGTTCTATTCCCCTTCCACCCCCACCATTAATGTAGAGATCATGATGGAGCTGCATCCAAGTGAAATAATCTAGCTTGATTAGTTAGGGGTAGTAGGGGTAGTAACCGCCGCGATAAGCAAGCTACACCCATGCTTATTTGTTTTACCTAGACTATGTTGTACAGCCCTTGTTGGTTGTTTTTTCTTCTCCCCTGCCGTTGAAGCAGGGAGCTATGCTGGATATGCGTGAAGTATCAGTTTTTTTCTCCCCTGCCGTGAAGCAGAGAGCCATGCTGGATATGCATTGAAAGTGAAGTATCAGGCACATTTGGTTTGGGGTAGTAACCGCCGTAACAAGCCAGCTACTCCTCGCTTTGTGATTGTGAATCCTTTTTTTCTTCACCCTGTCGTTGAAGCTATGCAGGATATGCGTGAAGCATCAGGTTTTGTTTCCCCCCCCCCCCCCTGCTGTTGAAGCAGAGAGCTATGCTGGAAATGCGTGATGTAATCAGTCTTTCTTCCCATGCCGTTGAAGCAGAGAGCCATGCTGGATATGCATGGAAAGTGAAGTATCAGGCACATTTGGTTTGGGGTAGTAACCGCCGTAACAAGCCAGCTACTCCCCGCTTTGTGAGTGCGAACCCTTTTTCTTCTCCCTTGCCGTTGAAGCAGAGAGCTCTGCTGGATGTGTGAAGTATCAGTTATTCTTCTCCCCTGTCGTTGAAGCAGAGAGCTATGCTGTATATGCATTGAAAGTGAAGTATCAGGCATATTTGGTTTGGGGTAGTAACCGCCGTAACAAGCCAGCTACTCCCCTCTTTGTGAGTGCAAATCCTTTTTCCATTTCCTCTTGCTGTTGAAGCTTAGAGCGATGTTGGAGTCACAGTAAGCATGTGTATGTTTATTGAATAAGGGTATTGTGTCCAGGCAGTAGCCATCATTCTGGCGAGTCACCCACTCTTCATTGGCGGCCTCTTGACTTTATGGATCCACAGTGTTTATCCACGCCCCTTTGAAGTCTTTCACAGTTCTGGTCTTCACTACTTCCTCCGGAAGGGCATTCCAGGCATCCACCACCCTCTCCGTGAAGAAATACTTCCTGACATTGGTTCTGAATCTTCCTCCCTGGAGCCTCAAATCGTGACCCCTGGTTCTGCTGATTTTTTTCCTATGGAAAAGCTTTGTCGTTGTTTTTGGATCATTAAAACCTTTCAAGTATCTGAAAGTCTGTATCATATCACCTCTGCTCCTCCTTTCCTCCAGGGTTGTACATATTTAGATTCTTCAATCTCTCCTCGTACGTCATCCGATGAAGATCCTCCACCTTCCTGGTTGCCCTTCTCTGTACCGCTTCCATCTTGTCTTTGTCTTTTTGTAGATACGGTCTCCAGAACTGAACACAGTACTCCAGGTGAGGCCTCACCAAGGACCTGTACAAGGGAATAATATCACTTCCCTTTTTCTTACTCGATATTCCTCTCTCTATGCAGCCCAGCATTCTTCTGGCTTTTGCTATCGCCTTGTCGCATTGTTTCGCTGTCTTCACATCATTAGACACTATCACCCCAAGGTCCCTCTCTGCTCCGTGCACATCAGCTTTCCCCCCCCATCGAATACAGTTTCATTCGGATTTCCACTCCCCATATGCATGACTTTGCACTTCTTGGCATTGAATCTCAGCTGCCATATCTTCGACCACTCTTCCAGTTTCCTCTTAGATCCCGTCTCATTCTCTCCACTCCTTCCGGCGTGTCCACTCTGTTGCAGATCTTAGTGTCATCCGCAAAAAGACAAACCTTACCTTCTATCCCGTCCGCAATGTCGCTCACAAAGATATTGAACAGGACCGGTCCCAACACCGATCCTTGCGGTACACCACTTTAAAACCGCTCTCTCTTCAGAGAAGGTTCCATTTACCATCACACATTGTCTTCTGTCCGTCAACCAATTTGCAATCCAGGTCACCACCTCGGCACTCACTCCCCAAGCTTCTCGTTTTATTCACCAGTCTCCTGTACGGAACCGTATCAAAAGCTTTGCTGAATCCAAGTATATGATATCGAGCGCTCTTCATCGATCCAATTCCTTGGTTACCCAGTCAAAAAAAGTCAATCAGATTTGTCTGACAGGATCTTCCCCTGGTGAATCCATGCTGCCTCTGGTCCATCAATTCTCCAGACTGTAGATAGTTCACTATTCTCTCTTTCAGCAGTGACTCCATTACTTTTCCCACCACCGAAGTGAGGCTAACCGGTCTGTAGTTGCCTGCCTCCTCCCTGTTCCCACTCTTGTGAAGTGGGACCACCACCGCTCTTCTCCAATCACTCGGCACCACTCCCGTTTCTAGGGATCTATTGAACAGGTCACACAGCGGACCCGCCAGAACATCTCTGAGCTCCCTCAATATCCTTGGATGAATCCCATCAGGCCCCATGGCTTTGTCCACTTTCAGGTTCTTTAGTTCTTCCCACACATTTTCTACTGCAAAAGGATTTTCATCTATTCCACTTCCCTCCAGTTTCTTGTTGTGTAGAGATGGTCCTTCTCCAGGGTCTTCTTTAGTGAACACAGAGCTGAAGTATTCGTTTAATATTTCTGCCATTTCATCGTCTCTCTCCACACATTGATCATTACCACCTTTCAATTTCACTATACCACTTTGGACCTTTCTCTTTTCGCTGATGTATCTGAAAAATGTTTTGTCACCATTTTTTATCTCCTTGGCAATCCTCTCTTCTGCTTGACTCTTTGCCAACTTGATTAATTTCTTTGTCTCCTTCAGTTGATACAAATATTCTTCTTTGTGCTCCTCCCTTTGGGATCCTTTATATTTCTTGAATGCTGTTCTTTTAGCTTTAATTTTGTCAGCCACCTCCTTTGAGAACCAGATAGGTTTCAGTTTTCTTTTGCTTTTCTTTACATTTCTAACATATAGAGCAGTTGCCTTGGTGATTGCTCCTTTTAGATTGGTCCACTGCTGATCCACATCTCTCTCGTTCTCCCATCCTTTAAGTTCTTCCTCCAGGTAGTTCCCCATTTCCTCAAAGTCTGTGTTTTTGAACTGTAAAACTCGGGTCTTTGTGGTTCTTTTCCCTATTCTTTTATTGATATTAAACCATACCGTTTGATGATCACTGCTGCTGAGGTGGGCGCCCACCTGGACATCTGAGACATTATCTGCATTAGTGAGCACTAAGTCGAGTATAGCTCCTTCTCTCGTGGGTTCCCACACCATTTGTTTGAACAAAGATACTTGCATGGCATCCACTATCGCTCTACTATTTTTAGTTTCTGCAGATGGGATTTTCCAGTCTACATCTGGCATATTAAAGTCACCCACGATCACCACTTCTCCCTTCTTACCTATCTTATGGATGTCTTCAACCAGATCTCTGTCCAGCTCTTCCTTTTGGTTTGGAGGCCTGTAAACTACTCCAATATAAATGGACGCTCCGTCATCTTTTTTTAGGTCGACCCATAGAGCTTCTTCAATACCCCAACTTCCTTGTAGCTCAGTTGCTTGGATGTTGTTTCTGACATAAAGAGCCACACCTCCCCCTTTTCTATCCTCTCTGTCCTTCCTTAACAAGTTGTAGCCTGGTATTGTTGTATCCCATTCATGAGATTCTGTGAACCATGTTTCTGTGATAGCAACAATGTCCAATTCTGCGTCAGCCATTAGGGCCTGCAGATCTGGGATTTTATTTCCCAAACTATGAGCATTTGTGGTCATAGCCTTCCAGGTACTCTCTTTACGGTTATTGCATTTCCTGGACTCCTTGTGAGATATTAGTTGAGATTTGTTATTCACTTCACTATTTCTTTTTGTGGTTGTGCCACTGTTGACAGAGTTATCCATCTCAATTAGAGCAAAGAGTAAATTCAGATGAGAGAAACAAGGTATATCACAAAACTTAATGTGTCATGGAGCTTACCAGTGTCGCTCAGGCAGTGTGAGAGCAGAGAGTCCTGCAGTGTAAATGTTTAAATAGGTGGGGGAACCGAAACTCGCGCCAAAATCAGTCATGTGACAATGATTGACAGGCTATGTGAACAAGAACCAGTGATTAAATATGTTTATTACAGAGATACAGGAATAGTACAGGGAGAGTATAAAAGAAAAGCAAAAATAAAGTGCTAAAGTGAGTAAAAGAAGAATGCTGCCCTAACCAAATGGAAATGAGAATAATTAAAGATAAAAATAAAAATAAAAAAACTGACAAGCTTTGTCCGTATCCAACCCGTTTCCAGTGCCTCTGTGATTTGCATTCATTCCCTCTCTACCCGAGTTAAATTTTGAGGTCAGTACCACTTGTAATTTTTGGGTTATTCTATATGTCCCCGGTTTCGTTTTTTGACAACTTCTCTCTTTGCTTTCCTTTATTTTTAGGTAATATTCCTGACATCATGTTGTTCCCGTGTTGAAATATTTATGCTGTAATGAGATTTGTTCTTTGCGTACACTTTCTCTTCGTACCTGTTTTTTATAGGTATGGCCACATTCTCGGGTATTTTCTGCTTGTTAGGACAGATTTTCCTTATTTTTGATGAAAGTCCCATCTCTCCTCCGCTCATCTCAACACTTATACTGCAGGGCTTCCCGCTCTGACAACACTGCCTGTATGTTTCTGATAAGTTTGTTTTCACATAATTTCACATATGTGGGCTTGACCTCTATCCTCGATTGCTGTGCCTGTCCATCCAGGCCTTATGTCTCTACAAGAGCTTGACCTCTATCCTCAAATTCTATGCCTTATCATCCAGGCTTTACGTCTCTACAAGGGTTTGACCTCGAATGCTGTGCCTGTCCATCCAGGTATTATGTCCCTATGTGGGCTTGACCTCTATCCTTGATTTCTGTGCTAGTCCATCCAGGCTTTATGTGCCTATGTGGGTTTTTGCTCTAACCTTGATTGCTATGCCTTTCTGTCCAGGCCTTATGTCCCTACGTGGGCTTGACCTCTATCCTCGAATGCTGTGCCTGTCTGTCCAGGCCTTATGTCCCTACGTGGGCTTGACCTCTATCCTCGAATGCTGTGCCTGTCTGTCCAGGCCTTATGTCCCTACGTGGGCTTGACCTCTATACTTGATTGCTGTGCCTGTCCATCCAGGCCTTATGTCTCTATAAGAGCTTGACTGTATCCTCGAATGCTATGCCTGTCCGTCCTGGCTTTACGTCTGTACAAGGGTTTTACCTCGAATGCTGTGCTGGTCTGTCCAGGATTTATGTCCCTATGTGGGCTTGACCTCTATCCTCAAATGCTGTGCCTGTCCATCCAGGCCTTATGTCCCTATAAGAGCTTGAATCTATCCTCGAATGCTATGCCTGTCCTTCCTGTCTTTATGTCTCTACAAGGCTTTTACCTCAAATGCTGTGCCTGTCTGTCCAGGATTTATGTCCCTATGTGGGTTTGACCTCTATCCTCGATTGCTATGCCTGTCCATCCAGGCCTTACATCCCTAAAAGGGCTTGACCTCTAACACTGTGCCTGACTGTCCTGGAGCCCTTTCCTGCTCAAAGGAAAGGGAACTCTCCCCGGGGTAGCTGGCCAACCTATCTCTTAGTACCTATTGACCCATGTTAAACCGCTGTTCACAGTGGACCTCCTCCATGTCTCCATGCTTTGAAGGCTCGTGCTCCACTCTAGGGGCCAACCCATTCTAGGGAGCCCTTTGCTGTTCAAAGCAAAGAGAACTCTCCCCGGGGCTAGCCTGTCTTGCCCCAATAAAAACCACAGGGAGTGACTACCTCGGCTCTGCCAGCCTGTCTTGCCCCTATCAAAACCACAGGGACCAGACTACCTCCACTCTGCCAGCCTGTCTTGCCGCTATCAGATTTCTGCCACTCTGCCTTGCTGCCATACACCAGATGACTCACTCAACTCCTTATGTTGTTCTTGCCACTATCCTATTTCCTCAGTGTGTTGGTGCTAGTCTTTCTGCTTGCTATGTTTCCCCTTCATTGTGCTGTAGGATGTTGATGCCACTTGTCTTGCCACTTTGCCTGTCATGCTGCCTTCGATGGTTCATGCACCTGTTATCGGTGCTCTCTTTTGAAGCTGTGGTGTGTTTTTGACCCTGTCGCTGCTGCTTTGCACCTCTGTTAAAGCACTCTTGCCATTCCTGGTACCCTTTTGCCCCTTTAAAGTGCCTTAGGCTATTCTTGCCACTTTGGTGCCACTTTGCCACAGTCTAAGTACCTTGGAGCTCTTTCCTCATTCTCATAGCAGCTCCCCAGAATTTTATCAGAATTGATAAGAAAACTCCAATTCTGCTGCCAAAAATAAGCTGCAAATACTTCCCCCTTTGACTTTAATGGGAAATTGGA
This sequence comes from Rhinatrema bivittatum, assembly GCF_901001135.1. Lineage (NCBI taxonomy): Eukaryota > Metazoa > Chordata > Amphibia > Gymnophiona > Rhinatrematidae > Rhinatrema > Rhinatrema bivittatum. The sequence continues at coordinate 123,866,236 of NC_042623.1, forward strand.
AAATGAATAAAACATATCAATGAATTGGTTTTCCCCCCTAGGAAACAAATGGATATGGGTCCTGGCGAAATGAATACCGAATAGCAATGGATTTTTCCTTCTGCACATCCCTAGCATAAACATGTTGAGGTAGATATTTAAAAACCAATTAGATGGATAACTCACAAGTTATCCATTGGGGTAATCTTAATGAGACAGTCTATTAATTTATATTGTAAATAAGTGTAAATGAGAGAAAAAATTGTAAATTAATGAAATATAAAACTCTTAAAATAAAATAACTATTAAAATGTATTAACTTTTCAATGATAATACATTTTGAGGTCAATATTCAAAATGCGTTCAGTGCTCTTTAGCTGGATAAGTGGGACTTATGTGGCTAAGTAGCGGCTGCTGAATATGCGCGTATGTTCAGCAGCCTCCACTTACCCATAAAATTCCCTTGTACGGCTAACATGTATGTACAACAAAAGTGACCAGCGTAGGGCAGATTGGAGGCAGAGTCTAGAAGTCTAACTTATTCGCCCAACTACTGATATTGAGAGTTAGGCTTCTAAGTGTACAGCTTAAGTGCCTTATAGAGCTGGTCTAAGCTTAGCTGAGTAGACTCAATCGCGAAGTGTGCACGTATACGTGTATATTCAGTGGCTTCGTTGTGCTGCTGAATATACATCGTAACTTAGGGGGTCGTCTTCAAAAGCGATCGCACGCGAAAAGGGACTTTTCGCATGGAAAAAGTCCCTTGGCGTGCGATCACTAAATGGGGCGGAGTCGTTCCCAGAAGAGGAGGAGATGGGGTGGTACCGGGGCCGACACTGCGGATACATTGCTGGTGGCAAAAGGTAAGGACCCTTATCGCCGCCAGTTTCATGCTGAATAACCTTTTATGATGTAGTTATTTGGTGCGAAAGCCGGCAGCCAGCACACCGCAGTAGTGCGATGGCTGTCGGCTTTTGCAGGCCCAACCCCCGCTTCCCCCCCCCCCCCCCCCGCCTCCCGTTACAGCCGGATTTTCTAAGGTCTTAGTCGAATAAGTTTTATCCAGCTGAGTTACGTAAATGGCCAGCTTTGAATATTGACCTCTTTAAATATAATATATATTATAAAGCACAGATGCTATGCATTTCATACTGGATTTTCCATAATATAATGTGTAACATATTTTTCTCGTGGAAAACCTTTTCTGTATGGTTTGGGAGGAGTTGAAAAACAGGTAGAACAGGTTACAACAGATCAAGGCTAAAAATGAATTTCAGTTTTTGAGAAGCACTGAAGGATAAAATATGCTTTAGATGAGACGACAATAGAGTTTGCATCAAAAAAGGTAAGATTTTCTTTAATGAATTTCAAGTTTACCATGCTTACATTAGTAACTCAGTTCCAAAACTTGATAAAGAAGTTTTAAAAGAGGTCTATAAAATCATGAGAGCTCTAAAACAAATAAATGTGAATCAGTTATTTACTCTTTCAGATAATAGAAGGACTAGGGGGCACTCCATGAGGTTAGCAAGTAACTCATTTAAAACAAATCAGAGAAAAATATTTTTCAGTCAATGCACAATTAAGCTCTGGAATGCGTTGCCAGAGGATGTGGTTAGGGCACCTAGTTAATGTAGTTCGTTTTAAAAAGGTTTGGATAAGTTCTTGGAGAAAAATCCATTTACTGCTTTTAATCAAGTTGACAGAGAGTAGCCACTGCTATTACTGGCATTAGTAGCATGGATCTACTTAGGTTTGGGCACTTGCTAGGTACTGTAGCCTGGATTGGATTGTAGCCTGGATTGGAAACAGGATGCTGGGCTTGATGGACTCTTGGTCTCACCCTATATGGCAAAGTCTTATGTTATGTTCTTATGAACTGGATATACCAGTGTTAAGCCAATGCATGGATTTTTAGGCTATGCTTCTATATAAATCAACACTAAAAGGTCCATATTCAATCATTGGGCAGACTGCAAAATTAGCCAGATAGCAGAGTTAGCCAGTTAACTTATCAAGCTAATCTAATTCCTTCCAGTAATGTCCCGGAACATCCCTACATTATCTGGCTAAATGAGATGTCTGGCTAATGTTTAGCCAGATAAATGCCCAAAATATTCAAAAGTCAGCATTTATCCAAATAATTTGTGAGTTATCTGGCTAAATGTCTCTAAATATAGACCTCTAAGGCGTTACATGTGTAAAAGCAGCATATATCATAGCAATTTTCAAAAGCCTATTTACATATGTAAAGTCCATTTACATACATAACCTTTTGAAAACTACCTCCAGTATTAATTACTGAACTCTCTGTAAGCAAGATTTCCTAAAATTCACCAGCAAAAGAGAAAAGTCATTATTTTACAACATTGAAAAACAAGCAGTTTTATGGCCGGCGCCATCTTTAAAGATGGCACCAGCCATCCAGTGCTCCTACCATGTGACAGGGGCCGGCCAATGGCATGGATACCCTGTCACATGGTAAGGGCAAAGGGCCATCGGTGCCATTTTTATTAGTGGCAGCCGACGGCCCGAGAGCGGGAGATCAGTCCTGGCGTCCCCACTGGACCACCAGGTAATTTTAAAACATTTTTTGGGGGGGGGGGGGGGGGGCGGGGGGGGGGGGGAGGCTAAGGGGTCAGTTTTAAAGGGTCGGGGTAGGTTTTCTTTTATTGGGCCATCGGCGCCATTTTTATTAGTGGCAGCTGACGGCGCGAGAGCGGGCAATTGGTCCCGGGGCTTCCACTGGACCACTAGGTGATTTTAAAACATTTTGGGGGGGGTTTGGGAGGGTGGGGGAAGGTAAGGGATTAGTTTTAAAGGGTCAGGGTGGGTTAAGGGGTTGTTTTGGTGTGCCGGTTTTCCCGCCCTCCCCCCAAATAACTCCCGTCAGTGGACACAAACCCGATTAACGATTTTTTCACGATAAATCGGGGGAATTTCTATTGTATCGCACTCCTTAGCGATTTTTGACGATTTAAAAAATATCGGACGATATTTTAAATCGTCAAAAAACGATTCACATCCCTAGTGCCAATGGTAAACTCATTTGAAGAGCTGGGCCCTTAAGTAGTTTAGAAAGTGAGCATTGGGGTATTTGAGGAATACAGAGCATGTTGGAGCTAAGATAAGAATAGAAATATTGTTAAATACAGGTGAAGATGGTTTCAGAAAAAACAGAATCTAGGCAGAGCTTGGTGTGTAGCAATGCTGCAGTTTTGTGTTTATTTTGGAAAATACGTTTATAGTAAAGATGTGGGTAGTATAACACAAGTCACTGTTTCTACTAAGATAAGGGAATTTGTTTATTAACTAATCCATTTTTGAAATTCCATCTTGTATAGCTACCAAATCAGTCATTACTTTCCTGCTACAGAAAAAGTCCTCTTTTCTGCTAATGTACAGTGCTGTATTTCTTTGGGGAAATCCATTATAAAAAACCCGAGTATACAGGGCCGCCATCAGGGCAGTATTATTGGGCCCTGCAGTATGGGGCACCAGGATCTACTGCCACATATGGGGGCCCGCAGCCGCAGGCGGCAGGTGCGCTTGGGGGATGTATTAGTTCATGGCAAAGAGGCCCACTGAGGCTCTCTCCGACAGTCTGTCGCCCAGGGGCCTACTGAAACCTGGAGCCGGCCCTGGGTGCGGGCCCCCAGAGAAGGAGAGAATCAATGCTATGCGTGTCTTTTAGACACACATAGCATTGATTTACAGAGCACCGCAGACAGAGACTCGTCCCGCGCGCTCTGTCCTGCCAGCGTTCACTGTCTTGACGCGGCTGTGACGTCACCGCCGCGTCAGACAGTATGCGCCGGCAAAGCGCGCGGGGCCGTCGCTGTCTGCTTGCTAGCTGGAGGCCGAGGAGCCGCGGAGTCCCCGGAGCGCAAAGGGTAAGTAACAAGTTTGTTTTGCCGGTGCATTATCTATTTATTACTGGGGGGACGTCTACTGCATTATCTATTTATTACTGGGGGGAGCTGGTGCATTATCTATTTATTACTGGGGGGACGTCTGGTGTATTATCTATTTATTACTGGGGGGCTGGTGCATTATCTATTTATTAGTGTGAACTAGGCCTAACAAGTCAACCGCTGAATGAATGGCCACATGAGGGAGGGTTTACATTGAATTTTCGGCTTCCGTAATCAAGCACATAATGTGTATGATCGGGAAGGCCCAAAGCATAGTAAGACAGTTTTTTATGTGCGAGAAGCACTTTTTTTCTCTTTTCTTGATTAAATGCATTTTTTTATTATAAGCAGCAGCTACTAAATGATTTTGCAACAGACTTTCTTTGTTATATAGAACACAGTTGGAACACGGCCTTATACATAGTAAGCAGTTTATCATAGACCTTGATTACTAGCAAATGTTCATTATTTGTCTCTAGTAAATTCTGATAACCCCAAAGAATGTACCATCACAAATCTGGCTCTCAAAAACGGAAGCAGAAAAGAGAGCGTAAAGAAGAAGAGGAAAAATTGAAGAAAAAAAAACTCATACAACAGTACTTTCAAAAGCCACAAAGTGACAGGGGAGATGAAGTTCAGGAAATGCAAACAGAAGCTTCTCATGAAACAGTTGAGCCGACTACTTCATCCTGTCAGGTAGCTGCACCTGTGAGCATTTCTTCAGTGATAGAAGAAGAGGCTGAAACATTGTGTAGTATGCCACCATGTGCAGTATCAGAAGATGATGCAGACACACGGTCCTGCACATCGTCACCGAAAAGACCTGTCATTATAGATGAAGATTCGTCTTCAGACCAAATTGTGACATCCCGTGTTTGTACAGAGGTGGAAGAAGAAACACCTTCCTGCACAAATGCAAGTTCCTACCCTGAGAATGACGATGTTGCCCTAAACACAACTTCAATAGAACAGTCACACGAGGAAGAAATTGACTGGAAAGACCCAGCACTATGGCCAGATGTCCTCAAAGACAAAGAAAGAGAGAAGATTGTCCTTTCTGGACTTTTCAATGTCGAGCAATTAAAGAATATGGCACAATCACTACCTAAAGATGCTGACACTCGTTCTTTCAGTGATTTTCTTCTATATGCCAAGTCATCAAATGGACGTGAGAAGATTTTAAGAGATTGGCTGAGATGGAGTCCAAGCAATAAAGTACTGTATTGTGTAACTTGCATGGCATTTACTAATGACTCTATATGTAAAACAGGAAGCATGCTTAGTAGGAAGGATGGTTTTGATCCATCGAAGCACAAGTGGCATCGGTTGTACATAAAGTTGCCAGAGCATGAACACTCTTCACAGCACAGAAGGAACTACTGGAGGTGGAGAACACTTCAAAATTCTATAGGTGGTCATGGTGTTGACTATGAGATTCAAAGAAATTTGTCGAAGGAAGCCGATAAGTTTATAGCTCTTTTAGAAAGACTACTGGATGTCACATTGCATCTGGCTTCAAGAAACATGGCGTTCAGAGGAAGTTCTCAAAGAATTGGAGAAATCCATAATGGCAATTTTTTGGGAACTTTGGAAATCTTGGCAAGATATGATAATTTACTGAGAGAGCATTTGGAAAAAGTCAAAGCTAGTCAGGAAAAGGGAAAGAAACTTTCAGCTCATTATCTGTCTTGGGCCACACAAAACGAATTCATTAATATTTGTGGAAAACATGTCCTGAATTCTATATTGTCAGAAAGGAAAGAAGCAATATACTTTTCAATAATATGTGATTCTACACCTGATTCTTCACATACGGAACAGAATGCAATCGTTTACGATACGTTTACAGAAAGCCCCAAGACGGAAAATGGAACATTCGGGAAAGATTCATTGAATTTTTTGATTTTTTTCAGAAGACTGGAAAAGAAATTGCAGACATGATCATGTTTAGGTTGAATGAACATGCCATTGACCTTAAAGACTGCAGAGGACAGGGATATGACAATGGTGCCAACATGTCTGGCAGAATTAAAGGTGTAAGAGCCAAAATCCAGGAGACATACCCAACAGCTATTTTTGTCCCTGTGCTGCACATTCTTTAAACCTTGTGGGAGTGCATGCAGCCGCAAGCTGCCCTGAAATGAAGACCTTTTTTGGAAGTGTTAACAGGTTATATGTTCTGTTCAGTAGCAGCCCTGCAAGATGGAACACATTGATTGAAGAAGTTGGAAGGTCCCTGCATGGTTTAAGTGACACTCGGTGGAGTTCAAGAATAGAGGCTGTACGTCCAATTGCGCAGAATCTGCCAAGCATTTTAAAGGCTCTGGAAAAAGTTCTTGCATCCAGAAAACTCATGATGCGCATTCAGATGCCCAAGGTCTATATGACTATTTTTTATCCTTTCGGGCAGTGGTTTTAGCAACATTCTGGGTAAAAGTGCTTACCAGCTTCGAGGAGAGAAACAAAATACTTCAATCAAGGTCTATTTCTATGGAAATTGGTGTCGCTAACATTAAAGCTCTCTCTGAAGAGATGAAACTGCTTCGAGAAAAGTGGCCTGTTTTACTTTCTGAAGCTAAAGCTGTGGCAGATTGCATGGAGATTCCCAAGGAACTACTGAACCCTCAACAATTGCGGCAAATAAATTCAAGGCATCATGATGCAATAGATCCTGAAGATCATTTTAAAGCTAATGTCTTCCTTGTGGCAATGGACACAATAATTTCTGACCTTCATCAACGCTTCCAGTCTATGGAGGAAGTCTGCAAGCTATTTTCTCCAATCTTAAAAGTGAGAACAATGAGTGAAGAAGATCTGATGGCATCGACTGAGGAATTGATCTCAGCATACCCTGAAGATTTTACATCATCTTTACTCAGTGAGCTGCAACATCTTCGGAAAGTGTACGAAGCTACATTTCCAGAAGACATGGGTCCCTTAGATTTGCTTAACTCAATCTACAAACTAGAGCTTCAAGGAATATTCGGAGAGGTGTGTATTGCTCTTCGGATTTTCACCACCCTCCCACTTTCAGTGGCGGAAGGAGAGAGGGGCATTTAGCAAACTTTCATCAATCAAGAACTATCTGCGTTCTACAATGAGTGAACAACGTCTAAACGGCCTGGCAATTCTCTCTATTGAGCATGAGCTTGCCAGACAACTCAGTTACAAAGACTTAATTAAAGATTTTGCAAATCAGAAAGTAAGAAGACTGATTGCTTCATAAACCTGAATTTGCTGTTATTTCCACTATGAGTCGAGATGGACACAATTCAGTACTCACACTGAACTGCTTTATTGGATAGAACCCACTGGATTTCTCAGATATTGTGCATTTATCTAAGTGATTTGAGTTTGTTGACTTGTTTTTATTTTTTTACACCTATGGTGGAGTTTACACATAGGTATAAACATTGTTGCATATACTTTATCCACTGAATGCTTGTGGCCCAGACATTTTGGCTGTATGGGGCCTCAAAATTCCTGATGGCGGCCCTGCGAGTATAACCAGAGCCCTCAGTTTCCTGCATCAGATTTTGGAAGATTCTGCAGCAAGTGTTAACAAATTCTGTGGCAAATTTACATCATTTTTATCTTTTTGTAAAAAAGTCTATTATTTTATTGAAAACCATATTTTTTTCAATAATTTTTATTAAATGAGAAGAAAAGAAATAAGTAACATTACAAATAAGATCAGGGTCAAACAATAAAACATCTTGTTCACATGATCCTACAATCAGTAGGTTATATCACAGACATACCAATCACAGAATTAGCATGGCAAGGTGTTCTGCAAACAAGAGAAATAGGTGGATTTGTGCAAATTAGATAACTAAAGGGCTCATTTACAAAAGCGATCGCACACGAAAAGTCCTTTTTCGCGTGCGATCACTAAATGTGGGTGGCGTCAAGACAGGAAGAGGAGGAGTTGGAGCGGCACCGGAGCGGATGCCGCGAAGACAGCACTGACGGTGAAACGGTAAGCTTCCGTATCACTGCCTATTTCGCGCCGAATAACTACACCTTTTATGGTGTAGTTATTCAGCGCGATGCCGGCAGCAATCGTACCGCGGATATGCGATCGCTGCCGGCTATCGCAGGACCCCCCCCCCCCCCCCCCCCCCCCCCGTTTCACCCCCCTGTACCACGAGATTCAGAGAGCCTGGCGGTGTTAGTAAATCCAGGCCTAAGTCTCCGTCACGTCAGTATTGCACCCCAAAGTCGAAAATTCCCTCTCTGAAATAAAGTACTTTACCCATGTAGTTCCTTTTGCCTTAATTTTTTCAAAGTGGCATGCCGAAGCTGAAAAGATGGTACATCGGAATCACACCAATGAGATAAAATAACCTTTTCTGCCAAGATGATGGGTACAGCAAGAAATTTTTTCCCCCCAACAGGCAGTATATCACTCCTCTTAAACAGATATAAATACACCAATTTGCCATCTCACTGAACAGAGGTATTCAAAATATGAGCCACATATCTCTGCCCCTGCTCCCCAAAAGATTGTAACACATTAGAGATGTGAATCGTGTCCTCGATCGTCTTAACGATCGATTTCGGCTGGGAGGGGGAGGGAATCGTATTGTTGCCGTTTTGGGGGGTAAAATATCGTGATAAATCGTTAAAATCGTTAAAACCCGCTAAAATCGTTAAAACCCGCTAAAACCCACCCCCGACCCTTTAAATTAAATCCCCCACCCTCCCGAACCCCCCCCCCAAATAACTTAAATTACCTGGTGGTCCAGCGGCGGTCCGGAACGGGCTCCTGCTATTGAATCTTGTTGTCTTCAGCCGGCGCCATTTTCCAAAATGGCGCCGAAAATGGCGGCGGCCATAGACCAACAGGATTCGACGGCAGGAGGTCCTTCCGGACCCCCGCTGGACTTTTGGCAAGTCTTGTGGGGGTCAGGAGGCCCCCCCCCAAGCTGGCCAAAAGTTCCTGGAGGTCCAGCGGGGGTCAGGGAGCGATTTCCCGCCGCGAATCGTTTTCCGTACGGAAAATGGCGCCGGCAGGAGATCGACTGCAGGAGGTCGTTCAGCGAGGCGCCGGAACCCTCGCTGAACGACCTCCTGCAGTCGATCTCCTGCCGGCGCCATTTTCCGTACGGAAAACGATTCGCGGCGGGAAATCGCTCCCTGACCCCCGCTGGACCTCCAGGAACTTTTGGCCAGCTTGGGGGGGGGCCTCCTGACCCCCACAAGACTTGCCAAAAGTCCAGCGGGGGTCCGGAAGGACCTCCTGCCGTCGAATCCTGTTGGTCTATGGCCGCCGCCATTTTTCGGCGCCATTTTGGAAAATGGCGCCGGCTGAAGACAACAAGATTCAATAGCAGGAGCCCGTTCCGGACCGCTGCCGTTCCGGACCGCCGCTGGACCACCAGGTAATTTAAGTTATTTGGGGGGGGGGTTCGGGAGGGTGGGGGATTTAATTTAAAGGGTCGGGGGTGGGTTTTAGCGGGTTTTAGTGTGCCGGCTCACGATTCTAACGATTTATAACGATAAATCGTTAGAATCTCTATTGTATTGTGTTTCATAACGGTTTAAGACGATATTAAAATTATCGGACGATAATTTTAATCGTCGTAAAACGATTCACATCCCTATAACACATGATATCCTGTACACATATGACACAAGTCCCCAGAGAGAATATGACATTTTAAACACATAGGGGAGTCCCATAAATACATCTGAGTGCCTTTTTCCCTGGTAATATATATTATATGCAATAGTTTAAACTGAAGTTCCTTAAAATTAGCAGGGAGTAAGTATCAATAGATGACAGTAAATGCCTCCATGATATCTGCTTCTTCCAGTTCATCTCCCAAATCTGCCTGCCAAGAAGTAAGCACTTAATCAATTTAGACATCATGGGCTTGTCCTTCAGGTGTCACACCCATATACCCACTTTATGAAATCGAGGCACAATTTCAAAAAAAGATTTGTCTGCCTCCGTAAAAGTTACAGTATCTGCATTCCTCTGAGAAATATGCAGAATATAGTGTCGGGCTTGTAAATATGCAAAGACGTTACAATTGAGGACTATCCCACTGGTCACATAACTGCTGACAAGAATATAAGGTTTTTGACTCAGTGTCTATCATCTGCCCACAACTACGCAGCCCTTTCAGCACCCATTGTTGTCAAACGGATCGTGCCATACCCACAGGGAAATCATTATTACCCATAAAAAACGGAAGGGAGACACCTATGAAGACTTTTGATCCCTACCTCTCCACCATTTTCCAGGCCTTTTCAGACCGCAAGTCACCCAAAAGGTAGAGAGATGGAGCACCTGAATTGCCTCCTTAGAATAGTGCAATAAATTAATGGGTTTCTGTGGCTGAACCCAGGCTTTGAAAAAGTCTTTGCTATCATATTTATGATGATCAGAGGTCTAGTCCTGTATGTAATGAAACAAACAGGCAACATTACAACTATGCAAATCAGATGCATCCAGAACCCCCTGGTTTTCCCCCTCATTAAAACATCCAACTTAAATCTAGCCCGCTTATTACACCAAATAGTCTGAGATCATGGACCTGTATATTAATATCTCTGCATTTTGCACCCAGAATGGGATCATTTGTAAGTTATAAAGAATTTAAGGCTAATTGATCATTTTTATTATGGCACATCGGCCCATTACACTGATCGGAAAGGACATCCACTTATGCAGGAGAGATTGGCTACATTCAAAGTATGCATATCTTTATGGAAATGCATGAGCCAAATACCTAGATATTTCAAGGCCTCCACATTCCATTTCAACAGGAAATACCTTCTCCACATTTCTGGGTACTCAGGATAGAGAGGAAATGCTTCAGATTTATTGTAATTAATTTTCAAACCCGAGGAACGCACCAAATTTATAATGCAGATGATATAATTTATGGTGACCCTGGGGTTACCCACAAACAGCAGCATATCATCTGTGAATAGATTAAGTTTAAATTGCTGTTATTGATAAGAAATACCCTGAACCAATTCAAACTACGCAGTTTAAGAGCTAAAGGCTAGAGAGCCATTTCATATAAGAGTGGGGAAAGCGGGCAGCCTTGCTGCTTTCCCCTTTGCAATGAGAAAACAGAGGATAATGTATTATTAACCAATATTTGAGCCATGAATTGATGATACAACAACTGTAGCCTACTTAAAAACATATCTCCCATATTATTTTGCTTGAGGATCTGTAGCGCTGTGATGGGGGAGAGCACCAGGTGGTGCTCACCAGCGTGGGACAAAATGTGTGCCCTTGCGATGAGTTGATCCTAGGCTGGAACCCGGGGACCTCTACCGGACCTGCACGCCTCCGTGAAACTTCCAATGCAATGGTGGTCTCTGAATGGTCCTCCGACCATTCCCAGCCCTTTCAGACTCGCTGCAGGGAGCAGCAGAGGCGGCAGGCCGGGCAAGAGACAGAGCTGGACAAGGACCAAGGACAGGCTTGGACAAAAGTCAAACATGGACGAAGGTCAAACATGGATGAAGATCAGATGTGGATGATGGTCAGACATAGTGATGGTCAGTTGTAGACGATGGTCAGATGTGGACGAAGGTCAGATGTGGACATGAACTCAGGCAAGGCAAGACATGAACTCTGGAAAGGCAAGGCAAGCTAAAATCATCAATAAAACTCAGAATGGAGGAGACTCCAGATAGAGCACTAACCCCCACAGCCGGGAAGGAGGCTGCAGTGGCCAGAAAGACCCACAGACTATCCACTGGAGCACTGCCCACCAGGGGCTAGGCGTAGCCGGAGTCCAGTGCATCGGAGAACTATATACAAGACACATAAAGATCCTTGGCTCTGACGATGGAGACGATCCACCAGCAATCTACGCACCCCAGCGGGGGTGGTCACGGACCACTGGGCCGCAGCGCGCCCTACCAACCCAGCCGGGCTGGTCACGGACCACGCTGGGAGGGATCCGATGAAGCCTTGGACATCTGGACAAGACGGACATCAGACGAAGACTAGGCCGAGGAACATCAGGAGTGGAAGACATCAAGGCTGGAATGAACATCAGGACTGGAAGACATCAGGGCTGGAACAGATGACAAGACAAGGAACGTCCAAAGAAGAGACCAGGACAAGATGACGAAGGATCCAACAACAATACAGGAATGCCATGCAGGAGCAGAGAGCAGGAAGTTCAAGAGAGAACATACTCCTTCCAAAGGCAAATCTGGATTGACGATGGAAGGCTGAAGCAGGAAACACCCAGGGAGGAGTCAGAAAAGAACCAGACCTTTACTAGCCCTTTAACTCCAGGGAGGAGCCACGGCCCCACGCCTAAGGAGAGGAAGCAGGAAGTCTGCAGAACCCTGGACAGCGGCCCTGCGGACGCTGACACTGAGAAGCAGGAGCTGGGCCTCTGCACAGGCCCCGACGTGGGAGGCGGCTTCCCTGCTGCACAGGAGGAATTGAGGGCGGCTCCAGCCATGAAGAGACACCGAGGAGTGCGGCTTCCAGGCTAGAGAAGTGTTATAATTAGTGAGGTTTGGGTGGACCCTTGGACACTGTGGCAGCTGACCAAGCCCACCGGGGGAAGTTCCGTGAGGGGCCACAGGTCAGGCTTAGCTTAGGACACACAAACACAGAGATTGATCTTTTATTAGACAATGTGATGAAGCCACCAGAGGTGGCAGTAGTGAGCAGTAGAAGTAGCCCGGCTGGGCTAGTATCCCTCCAGTGCTGGAATAGCGACTCCTTCGGTAGCAGTGCTGAGGTGGAAAGAATTAGGGATGTGAATCGTGTGATCAATCATCTTAACGATCGATTTTGGCTGAGGGGGGGGGGGGGAAATCTGATCGTCTTAGTTTTTTTGGTTAAAAAAATCGTTTTATCGGGGGGGGGGGGAGGGCAGGAAAACCGGCACACCAAAACAATCCTAAAACCCCACCCCGACCTTTTAAAATAAATCCTCCACCTTCCCGAACCCCCCCCCAAAATGTTTTAAATTACCTGGGTTCAGTGGGGGGGGGGGGGTCCCGGCGTGATCTCCCGCTCTCTGGCCACGGCTGCGTTAATAGAAATGGTGCCGGTGGCCCTTTGCCCTTATCATATGACAGGGCAAAGGTAGCGCCGGCGCCATTTTGGTTCCTGTGACCCGACGTCACGAGTGCAGGAGATCGCTCCCGGACCCCCGCTGGACCCCCAGGGACTTTTGGCCAGCTTGGGGGGGCTCCTGACCCCCACAAGACTTGCCAAAAGTCCAGCAGGGGTCCGGCAGCGACCTTCTGCACTCGGGCCGTATTGCCAATATTCAAAATGGTGCCGGCGCTACCTTTGCCCTCACTATGTCAACAAAGTGAGGGCAAAGGTAGCGCCGGCGCCATTTTGAATATTGGCAATACGGCCCGAGTGCAGAAGGTCGCTCCCGGACCCCTGCTGGACTTTTGGCAAGTCTTGTGGGGGTCAGGAGCCCCCCCAAGCTGGCCAAAAGTCAGGGGAGGGGATAACTGGGTGAGTACACAAGTAAAAGAGAGGATATTTAACAAGCAGCGATACAACTATTTGCATTCGGGTAGGGTTATATATGCAAATGAACTAATATACAATGTTACATGGCATGTGCACTTGACACATTTAGCATGTGGAACTTGCTAAATGTGTCAAGTGCACATGCCATGTCCCGAATGTGTCAAGTGTGTCAAGTAATGTGTCAAGTAAATGTGTCAAGTAAATGTGTCAAGTGCACATGCCATGTCCCGAACCCCCCCCAAAATTTAAAACATTTTGGGGGGGTTCGGGAGGGTGGGGGATTTGTTTTAAAGGGTCGGGGTCGGTTTTAGGGTTGTTTTGGTGTGCCGGTTTTCCCGCCCTCCCCCTCCCCCGATTTACGATTTTTGACGATAAATCGGGGGAATTGTTATTGTATCGCGGCTCTAATGATTTTTGACGATTTAAAAATATATCTGACGATTGTTTTAAATTGTCAAAAAACGATTCACATCCCTAGAAAGAACTGAGAATAATGAGTACAGTGGAATATGCACAAAGCCCCAGTATGGACAACCCCAGGATAGGGAGAGCAGGCCCTCGAGGAGCGAGTATCTGATCCCTGAGAGCTGAGAGGCTTGAAGGTAATGTACTTACACAGCGGTTCCATGTAGGAGATGACACTAGGGCTGGAACGGAGGCAGGCCCTCGAGGTGCGAGTACCTGGTTCCAGGAAACAGCTCTGAGGTGAAGATGGTAGTACTCACTGCTGTTAAAGATAGCAAATCCTTCCAGGCAGAAGAGAAGGTAGGAGCAGGCAGAGAGTCAGGGAACATGGGTCTCTTGAGGAGCGAGTACCGGTTTCCTGATAGCGACCTGAAAAGCAAGTGAGGCCCCCGAGGAGCGGGTACCACGTTAGCGTTAAGAGTCCAAAGGAAATTGGAGGCAGAGTAGCTGGGTACAGAGAGCGAATCCCATCCGTAAGAATCCCCCTTGCTAACTCAAAGGCTAGCAAACATTGTAGGCTTTAAATATCCGGGCAGCGTGACATCATCACAGGGGGACGCCCCTGAGGCTTGCGCCAAGTAGGAAATAAGAGTGAGGGCAATGAGTGCGCGCGCCCTAAGGTACCAGCGGAGTATGGCAGGAGGCAGCGCCCAAGCCGGTCCGGGGACGCTGGAGAGGACAGCAGGCAGATGCCGCGGCAGCCAGGCGTCTATCCACAGCGAGAGGAGGTGCAAAGAAAGAAAGATAGGCAGAGTGAAGCCATCAGGAAGGGACGGTTGCAACAGGAAGGACTCATGTCAGCGACAGCCTCTGGGCCGTGAAGAGGCACTGAAGTCTGCAGCTCCCTGCCACTCTGGAAGATATAGAGGCAAGACCAGAGCAGTTCCATGCTGCGAGAAGATCCACGGCGCGGCCTCCTGCCATTCCGGTGATGACATCAGGGTTGGGCCGGGCCAGCCTGAAGAAAAGGTAAGAGCCTGCTCGTGGACCGCAAGCAGGATCGCAATGTGATCCACCAAAGATATGACCGTTCTACCCAGTCAAAGGCCTTTTCAGGATCTAGGCTTATTCACAACCCTACTATGTGCTTCTTCTTTTTAACCAAGAGCACCAAAAGGGCCTTTAACAGATTGGTGGAGGCATGTCTGCCCTTAATGAACTCAGTTTGATCAGGAGCAACTAAAGTGTGATGAGTTCATTAACTTGTCTGGCGAGAATGGAGGCCAAAATCTTGATATCTTGGTTATGTAGTGAGATATGCCTATAAGATTCAGATTAAAGTGGATCTTCACCAGGTTTTTGTAATAGAATAGTAGCCACATTATGCCCTGGTGCTAAATGGCTTTGTTCTCAGGCAGTAGTGAATATGTCCTTCATAGGTGTAAGAATCTTATCTTTTAAAATTGTATAAAATTCTGCACCAAAGCCATTGGGTCCTGGAGATTTCCCCAAGTACAGAGAGGTGATAGTGTCTCTAATTTTGGCCTCCTGGATGGGCATATCCAAAAGCTGTCTCTCCGCAAGGAAAGACATGGTAGCTGCAAATCCTGAAAGAATTCCTACAGCCCCACATTCAAGCAATGATTAGAAGTATATAGCTGCTGGAAATAATCGTTAAACACCTGAACTACCTGTGCAGTAGCTTTATGTTATGAAAATTAAATTGGCCAACAAACACTTTCTTCCTGTTATCCTTTAGCAGGTTTTCAAGAAGCCTCCCGGACTTATTACCCCACTGGAATGATTTAAATTGAAAAAAAAAAAATTTGCATAGCCCTAAAATCCAAAAGTACATCCAGGTCCCTGTGGGTAGTAAGTATTTGCTGTCTAAGGGCTCATGTGAGAGACTGTACATGCAGCCGTAAGTTCTACTGATTTCTTTTACAGTTTTAACATCTGTCTGGTGCACTCCCTACTCTTTGTCCCTTGATAAGCAAAAATCTGCCCTCTCAGCACTGCCGTTGAAGCGTTCCAATAAATGATAGGATCCATTCACAGAGAACTTGATTAATAGCATTTAATGGACTTCTCCTCCAAGAACTTATCCAAACCTTTTTCAAACCCAGCTCCACTAACTACACTAACCACATTCCCTGGCAACAAATTCCAGAGTTTAAATGTGCATTGGGTAAAAAAAATGTTCTCCAATTAATTTTAAATGTATTACATGTTAACTTCATGGAGCGCCCCCTAGTCCTTCTATTATCCAAAAGAGTAAATAACCCGTTCTAGATCTCTCATGATGTTAAACACTTCTATCATATCCCCCTTTAGCCATCTCTTCTTCAAGCCGAACAGCCCTAACCTCTTTAGTCTTTCCTTATAGGGGAGCTGTTCCATCCCCTTTATCATTTTGGTTGCCCTTCTCTGTACCTTCTCCATCACAACTATATCTTTTTTGAATTGTACACAGTATTCAAGGTGCGGTCTTACCATGGAGAGATACAGAGGCATTATGACATTTTCCATTTTATTCACCATTCCCTTTCTAATAATTCCTAACATTCTGTTTGATTTTTTGACTGCCGTAGCACACTGAGCTGACGATTTTTAAAGTATGTTTACTGAAGAAGATGTTGGGGAGGGTACCGTAATGGAGAAGGTTTTCATGGGTAATGATTCAGATGGACTGAATCAAATCACGGTGAACCTAGAAGATGTGGTAGGCCTGATTGACAAACTGAAGAGTAGTAAATCACCTGGACCGGATGGTATACACCCCAGAGGGAACACTTCTGGCATTGCTGAAGGAAACTACTGAAGAAAAGAAGACAAAAACTGAAATTTCTGAAAGAAAGTCTGCTTCCAGTGAGGAGGTAAAAATTCTAATTGATAATGTCCTCCTTGCCATAAAATTGAATTCTTTGATGCTATCTGTTCAGGAAATTCACAATCACATTGGAAAATATGTAAAAATACCGGAATCTTGGAGAAGTAAAAATTATGCGTTTGAATTTCTAGAGTGCATAAACTCAGTAATACAAGAGATATGATAAATGATTGGCGCCAGTCGACATTCCACACTCTCATAATTGATGAGAGTACAGACATCACCGTGACAAAAATGTTAATTCTTTATGTAAAATTTCGAAAAGAAGATGAAGCTGCTTACTGTACTTATTTTGCTGGAATTCTGAAGCTGACAGAATGTAACAGTGCAGCTATTGTGACAGCCATTAACAATTTCTACCAAGAGAACAGTCTTGACTTGAGCAAAATTGTAATGTTCACATCAGACGGGGCTTCTGTGATGCTCGGGAAATATAATGGTGTTGCTGCAATACTTCGACGATCTAACAAACATTTGCTTGAGCAACATTGTGTGGCCACACGAGAGAGGATTTAGAACTTGATGATGCTTGGAAGCATAACGCTGTGTTGAAAGATATAGAAACTCTAATTCGAAACAGTTTTACACGATTTTAGTCGGTCATCTGTGAAGAAATCCAGGTTTGAGGAACTTTGTCAGGCATCAGAACATGATGCAGTTGCATTCAGGCCCCTTAATGAAGTCAGGTGGTTGTCTCGACATTTTGCAGTGAATGCCTTAGTCAAGAACTACGATATGCTGATTCAATATTGCAGAGAACGGATAGAAGACGATGACCCAATACACAAATACTGCTTAGACAAGTTGACAAAACCTGAGTATCATGTTACCATCTTTACTTTAAATGATGTATTAGGAGAGTTGGCAGAGTTGTGTAGACGTCTTCAGAGGAGCAATCTAACAACTGTAGAGGCGTTCCAGATGACAAAAGCCAAATAATGAAACTTGATCACAGTATCTTGGTGACACCATTCATTTCTCAGGGGAAGTTCGTAATGTTATAGCAACGTATCCTTCTGTCAACACCACTGCTGTCATCCATTTCATAGAACGTGTCTGTGATCACTTTAGCAGTAGATTTCCTGAAGATGAACTTGGCGAATGGTCAGTCTTTGATAAAGATTCCTTTGCATCTGTTGAAAATGTTAAGAATTTTTTATTTGGTTCTGACTAGAGATGTGAATCGTGTCCTCGATCGTCTTAACGATCGATTTCGGCTGGGAGGGGGAGGGAATCGTATTGTTGCCGTTTGGGGAGGTAAAATATCATGAAAAATCGTGAAAAATCGAAAAACGAAAAAACGTAAAATCGCAAAACCGGCACATTAAAACCCCTAAAACCCACCCCCGACCCTTTAAATTAAATCCCCCCCCCCAAATGACTTAAATAACCTTCGGGTCCAGTGGCGGTCCGGAACGGCAGCGGTCCGGAACGGGCTCCTGCTACTGAATCTTGTTGTCTTCAGCCGGCGCCATTTTCCAAAATGGCGCCGAAAAATGGCGGCGGCCATAGACGAACACGATTGGACGGCAGGAGGTCCTTCCGGACCCCCGCTGGACTTTTGGCAAGTCTTGTGGGGGTCAGGAGGCCCCCCCCAAGCTGGCCAAAAGTTCCTGGAGGTCCAGCGGGGGTCAGGGAGCGATTTCCCGCCGCGAATCGTTTTCGTACGGAAAATGGCGCCGGCAGGAGATCGACTGCAGGAGGTCGTTCAGCGAGGGTTCCGGCGCCTCGCTGAACGACCTCCTGCAGTCGATCTCCTGCCGGCGCCATTTTCCGTACGAAACGATTCGCGGCGGGAAATCACTCCCTGACCCCCGCTGGACCTCCAGGAACTTTGGCCAGCTTGGGGGGGCCTCCTGACCCCTACAAGACTTGCCAAAGTCCAGCGGGGGTCCGGAAGGACCTCCTGCCGTCCAATCGTGTTCGTCTATGGCCGCCGCCATTTTCGGCGCCATTTTGGAAAATGGCGCGGCTGAAGACAACAAGATTTCAGTAGCAGGAGCCCGTTCCGGACCGCTGCCGTTCCGGACTGCCGCTGGACCCGCAGGTTATTTAAGTCATTTGGGGGGGGGGTTCGGAAGGGTGGGCGATTTAATTTAAAGGGTCGGGGGTGGGTTTTAGGGGGTTTTAGTGTGCCGGCTCACGATTCTAACGATTTATAACGATAAATCGTTAGAATCTCTATTGTATTGTGTTCCATAACGGTTTAAGACGATATTAAAATTATCGGACGATAATTTTAATCGTCCTAAAACGATTCACATCCCTAGTTCTGACAAAATTGAAATACTGGCAGCTAGATACTGCACCTTGCTAAACAAGCCAGAAGTTGTTCTTAAGAAGAATTTAGTTGCTCAGTATGTGGACTTTAAATTCATCATGAGTGAAAAATTGGCACAAGGTGCACTGAAGAATTTTGACAACATGATTGTTTATATTAGGCAGCAGGATGGGTTTTCTGACTTAGGCCAATTGCTTGACATTTGTGGAACTTTCCAGGCGTCTAGCACAGATTGTGAGAGAGGTTTCAGTCTCATGAATCAGATTAAAACAAAGACCAGAAATCGGCTAGAAGTCAACCATCTGGACAACCTCATTAGGATAAAACTATATTTAATGTCAGGACAAGCAGTTAATTTGGACGATGTGTATTCATTTTGGAAGAACTGCAAAGGACGACGAAATACTTCTACGGTTGATGTAATGTAATGTTTTCTCTTTCACCTTTCTGCAAATGTTCATATTTGAATCATATGTTGAGAAATTTTGCACAATAAAATTGACATGTGAAAGTTTTGCACATTAGTTTCAATTTTTGCACACATGCCACCAAACCTTAGAGGGAACATTGCTCAGTATATGAAAACTTATCTCATGGATATTCATTGTGGATATCCTGAAAACCCAACTGGCTGTGGGGTCTCCAGGACTGGTTTGGGAAACCCTATGCTACAGAAGGTGCATTTCTAAATGTCATAAATGACTACTTCATGAAGCAGCTGGTCCTATAACTGATGAGAGGAGCATCAACTTTAGATCTAGCCCTCAATTGAATGCATGAACTAGTATGAGGGATCAATGTGATGGGACTGCTAAGCTATAGCAATCAAAATGCATCAAATTTAACATAATCACTAGAGAGATGACATTAAAACTACTACAGTAGCATATAACTTTAAAAAGGGAGACTATGATAGAAGAAGGAAATTAGAAAAAAACTAAAAGAAGTAGTTGCAAGGTATGGCAGCCAGGGCCGAGATAGCCTATATGTGGAAGATAGCAAGTATACCACTACTAAGCCAAGTACAATAGTGATTGATAAAAGTATGTTACTTGAATAAGTTGACTGCAGTGCGGCACAATCAATTGTCCAAATTCGATGCTCGATGGCAACTATGGATCTCATGGCAACAATATCAGTTAGCTAATTAGCAGTAGTGGATGTTACTTAGGTTACTTACTGAGGTAATTTAGTCAGGGGAAGGGGATGGGGAGAGGGCTGAGGGGAAGGATTAGGAGACCTGGGAAATAATAACAAAAAACACTTGTAAGGAACAGAATTGTATAGTTTATTATTGTTTGTTATCATAGTATACAGTGGACACCTGCAGTTTTGGATGTCAGCTATTTTATTATTTTTACTAGATTTATGTATGTGATCATTCTTTTCTGTGCTGCGTCGCAGTTCCTTACCACAATGCAATCACTGTTTTGTATTAATATACTGTTACCTTAAAACTATAAATAAAAAAAAAAGGTTTCCATGAGATGTGGACTTTTTAAAATAAATACCATTTTGGAAGCCCAGATAAAATGTATTCCATGTATTACAAAATAGAAGGAAGACCAAATGAATGCCAGCATGGTTTAATGGTGACGTAAAGGATACAGTTAAAGCTAAAAGAACATGGTTCAAAAAATGGAAAGTAAACCCTAAATGATGAAAATAGGCATGAGCATAAGCACTAGCAAGTTTGACACAAAATGGTAGCTAGACAGACCAAGACAGACTTTGAGAAAAAGTTTACTAGTGAGGCAAAAACTAATAAAAACTTTTTCAAGTATATTTGAAGCAAGCCTATGAAGGAGTCAGTTGGCCCACTAGATGACAGAGGGGCAAAAAGAGTGCTCAAAGGTGGCAAAGAAATTGCAGACAAACTGAATGAATTCTTTAGATCAGTCTTTATGAGGGAGGATGCTGGGAAATACCCACACCTGAAATATTCTTAAATAGTGGAGATTTTGAGCAACTAAAACAAATATCTGTGACAATGGAGGATGTAACAGATCAGAATGACAAACTAAAGAGTAACAAATCACTAGAAACTAAACTGCAACCACACCATAGTTCTAAGAGAACTAAAACATGAATTTGATAACCTATTACTAGTAATCTGAAAACCTTCATTTAAACAGCTACAATTTCTGAAGTCTGAAAGGTGGCCAACATGATGCCAATTTTCAAAAAGTGCACTGGAGTATTCTGGGAAACTATATCCCAGTAAGCCTGACGTTGGTGCCAGACAAATTATAGAAGCCATTCTTAAATACAAATCACTGCCCATATAGATAAATAGACATAGCTTAATGAGGAAAAGTCAACATGGTTTTAGAAAGGGGAAGTCTTGTCTTACCAATCTTTTTGAATTTTTTGAAAGTGCAAATAAACATGTAGCTAAAGATGAGCTGGACAACATAGTGTATTTGGACTTTTAGAAGGCATTTGACAAAGTCTTCCTTGAGAGACTTCTCAGGAAATTACAAAGTCATGGGATAGGAGGCAGTGCTATATTGTGGATTGGTAACTGGATAAAAGGCCAGAAACAGAAAGTAGGACTGAATGGTCAGTTTCCCAAATGGAGAAATGTTGTTAGTGGAGTACCACAGGGTTCGGTACTGGGATCTGTACTGTTTATATATTCAGAAATAATCTGGAAAAAGGAATGATGAGTGAGGTGATCAAATTAGCAGATGACATAACATTATTCAAATCTGTGAAAACAGCAGAGGAGTGCAAGGAACTAAAAAGGACCTTTTGAGACTAGGAGCCTGGGCAACTGAATGGCAGATGAAATTTAATGTAGAAGAGTGCAAAGTGTAGGGAAAAATAATCCCAGCTACAAATGCATGATGCTGGGCTCTGTATTGGGAGTCACTATCCAAGAAAAGGACCTTGGAATCTTTGAGGACAATATGTTGAAATTCTCAACTTAGTGCATGGTGGTGGTCAAAAAAAGCAAATAGAATGTTAGAAATGAGCTAGAAAGAAATGGAGAATAAAATGGAAAATATATTACCTCTATATCAAGCCATGACGCAATTGTACTTTGAGTATTGTGTGAGGTTCTGGTTGCCTCATCTCAGGAAAGACACAGCAGAACTAGAAAAGAGGGTGACAAAACTGAAAAAGGGGGCAGAACATTTCTTTTACAAGGAGAAGCTATGCAGGCTAGGGCTTTTCAGCTTGGAAGAGAGACAGCTGAGAGAGGACATGATAGAAATGTATAAAAAATTGAGTGCAGTGGAATGAGTATTTAAATGATGGTTATTTATCATTTCAAATAATACTAAAACAAGGGGAATCTCCATGAAACTAATAGAATCAAAATAAATTGTAGAATGTACTTTTTCATTCAGCGTACTATCAAGCTGTGAAATCTATTGCTAGAAGACGTGATCAAGGCAGTTAACATACAGGCCAATTCAGTAAATTGAGCAGGAGAGCAGGCACTCTGAGGCGAGTGCCCGCTCTCCCAACGCATGCCCAGGCCACTCTCCTGGGCACGCGATTCAGTATTCAAATGAGGCCCGCGCTAATAAGGAGGCGCTAGGGACACTAACGCGTCCCTAGTGCCTCCTTATTGGCAGAAGCGGCGGCTGTCAGCGGGTTTGACAGCCGACACTTAATTTTACCGGCGTTGGTTATCGAAGCCACTGACAGCCATGGGTTCGGAACACAGACGCCAGCAAAATTGAGTGTCCGTTTTCCAACCCACGGGCTGTGGGCAGATTTTTTAATTTTTTTATTTTTGGGGCTTCCGACTTAATATCGCTATGATATTAAGTCGGAGGGTGTAAAGAAAAGCAGTTTTTTCTGCTTTTCTGTACAATTGCCTGGAGCAGGCCGAAATTAACTCCTGCCTTTGGCAGGAGTTAATTTCTAAGAGTAAAATGTGCAGCTAACTAATAGGCTCATCAACATGTATTTGCATGTTGAGCGCGCTATTAGTTTCAGGGGGGAGGGAGGGGGTTGACCATGCGTTTTCCACGCAGTATTACCACTTACTGTATAAGGGGTAATAATATCGTGTCGAAAACACACGTCCAAATGGGAGCTAACGGTGCGCTCGGCCTCAGCACACCATACTGAATTGGCCTGATAGTGGTGATTAAATGAGGTTTAGTCAAATTTCTAGAGGAAAAGTCTATAACATATTAAAAGCCAAGTAGGCTAAAGAAAGCTATTTCTATCCTTTGGAGTAGGTAACAAGAATTAAATTTAGCTTATGGGAACTGCTAGGTACTTGTGATATGGATTTGCCTCTGTCAGAGATAGGATACTGGGCTCTATGGACCTTGGTCTGACCCAGCACGGCAATTCTTATGTTCTTATTAGTGCAGAGAGTAGGATAGAGAGTAGCACAAGGGGTTGGGTGGGAACTGTTAAGCTGGTGATGCTGAATCTCCATCATTGTTCTTGTGGGACTGGGATGTTATGTTGGAGCTGCCAAGAGAGATACTGGTGAGGAAAGTGTGAAAGGCAACATTTATCTCCTCCCTCTCTGTCAGCTTCTATCAAATCTTAACCTAAAGCATTACATATACGCGGATGACGTTCAAATACTCATCCCGATTAAGGATTCTCTTCCCAAAACTCTCAGCTTCTGGAACACTTGCCTCCAGTCCATCAACCTCCTTCTCACAAGCCTCAACTTTATACTTAACACCAACAAGACAGAACTACTCTTCATCTCCCAGGACAACTACTCCTCAACAGCCAACAACTACCTCACCAGCCAAACACCCTTCTCTTCCCAAGTGAGAAATCTTGGTGTCATCTTAGACGGTCAGCTGAACCTTAAGAAATTCATCAACAACACTACAAAGGATTGCTTTTTCAAATTGCAAACATTAAAAAGGCTGAGACCACTCCTACACTTTCAAGATTTCCGTACAGTCCTACAAGCCATCATCTTTTCAAAAATCGACTATTGCAATTCCCTGCTTCTTGGGCTCCCAGCCTCCTCCATCAAACCCCTGCAGATGTTGCAGAATGCCACAGCCAGGATCCTGACCAAAACCAATAAAAAAGAACACATAACACCTATCTTGCGGAGCCTTCATTGGCTCCCTGTCAAATTCAGAATTCTGTACAAAATCCTCATGGTTATACACAAAGCCATGCATAATGTCACTCCTCTCGATCTTAGCATCCCTCTTCGCTTCCACAACCCCTCAAGACCAGTCCGATACGCTTTCAGCAACACTCTCTACACCCCTCCTGCCAAATCCTCTCTTAGAAAACGAGCCCTTTCTACAGCCGGTCCCCCACAATGGAATGCCCTTCCAATGGACCTCCGACTAGAACAATGCACAACTACCTTTAAAATAAGACTCAAAACTTGGCTCTTCAGTCAAGCCTTCACTTAATCCTCAATTCGACCCAACCTTTATAGACACTTCCATATACAACCCAAATTTCTGTTTCCCCTTCTGATCTACTGATATTGTCATTGCGACTTACTTAAATTTATCTGCAATTTCCTGTAATTTATATTGTATTTTTATTCCTTGTCATCTCTTGCTTTTTTATTTAAATTTATTGTTATCTGTACACTTAAAGGACATTTTATACCCTTTAATTATGCTTATTTTCTCTTTTGTAACCCTTTGATACCTGTTTAATTATCCCTTGTTCGATGTAATGCATTTGTTTAATGCTGTTTCCCATTTCGCTGTAAATCGATCTGATATGTTCTTTTGCACATGAATGTCGGTATAAAAAAGTTTAAAATAAATAAATAAATAAATAAATAAAGGATTAAGAAAGAGAGTGAGACTAGTGAAAGGATTTAGAGAAACTGGTGGGAGCAGGGTGGAGGAATTGAGGGACAGAGTGGTAGAAAAATTGAAAAACTACTGGGATAGGCTAGAGGATTGTGAAAGAGAGAGACTGGTGGGAGGATGGAGTAAGACCTGTAAGGGGCTAGACTGACTGGTGGGAACAGGGTGGGGGAATGAAAGAGAGATTGGTTTGAGTGGAGGATTAGTCTAGTGGTTAGAGCAGCGGGCTGTAAACCGATTCAAATCCAGCTACCACTCCTTGAAGCCTTGGGAAGTCACTTTACCCTGGTGGAGATATGAGGGAAGGGGGTCCCCAGCAGTGATCACCACCCCTCCATCCACCTCTCCATCCACCTCTCCCGACCCTCAATAGCCACAATCAAATTCCTCATTTATTGAAAATATGAGGCTCTTTGGTATTGTGCATTCTGGTTCCTTGGTTCTTGGTTCATGAAAGATTGCCACCCCTACTCTAAAATGCATATCTCCTAATAATAAAACAAGAAAGAAGAGCCATTTTAATTGATGGCATAAATTGTGAAACATTGCAAGTTAATTTCTGTGTGAAAACTTTTATGGACTTTTGCCAAAAACTGTTAAACTTGTCAAGTAGCAAAAGCATGACCAGACATGTCTTTGGAATTGCTTTTAAACATAGTTTTGAAGAACAGAATGCTGATTTCCAGCATAGATTTGTATGTAAAGCTCTACTGGATTTCTACTAATAGGAGTATATTGAGTAAGTGGGTAGAGAATAAACGTAGAAGTGGTTGAGTGCTAGGGTTGTGCATTCGTTTGCAACATATTGGCAATCCGCAACATATATATCCATCTTTGTTGTATTCCTGGAGTCGTGAAACATATCGTGATCCCCCATGAATACAACATATCATCCATTCCATACGTTTGGCGCCGTGTGCTCACAGTGATTTCTTAGCTGCCATTTGAAATAGGAGAATGCCATTTGGGTGTATCCATAGCCAAAAACCAGCCCTTTCCTGTGAGTTATCAGTGACTTCATAGCCCTGTCATTGTGGGTCAGACAGGTTGGCAAGGAGACCAGAATGCAACGTATCAGCGATAAGAATTTTCGCAATGCAGCAAATTGCGCTTTCACTCAGTGGTCGGTGACGCTTTTGCTGATGACCCAGCACTATGTATACTTAAGCACGTGGTTTGCCACACACTTTCTTTGCAGGGGTGATCTGGGGAGGTGGTCTCTGTGGAAGGTGGCTGCACTCAGAACTAATCTGAGTTCTCAAATCTGTATTCAAATGCTAGCTAGCTAGCTACTTCAATAGAAAAAGAGATTTATTCTGCATTTGGCTGCAGTGCCAGCTAGCCCTGTTTTTTTTTATGTACTTTTTTAGTTGATCTGAGACGGTCTCTCTGTGCAACGGAAAGAAGCTGCTAGCAGTGGCATTTTGCTGCTTAATTCACCCCCTGGGGTAGGTTGCAAGCACCATTTGGGTGTTGTGGGTGGGAGAGATATATTCAATTTCTAGCTAGTTTGCTAGAATTTCCATTGAAAAATATATTTCATCGATTTTCCTGCTGTACCAATTCCAGCTTTTTTGTTAACTGCATTTTTTTTTAATTAAACTCACTCAGTCTCTCTGTGCACTGGGCATCAGTGCCAGTGGGCACTGGGTAGTTTTGCAGACTCAAGTATATTGGGACAGCAGTGGTCTGCGAATCCAAATCCCCAGAGGGCCTCTTTTGTAGTTACAAGCTCGGTGTGTGCACACACATTACATTCGTGCACATCAAGGCACTGTGCCCCTGGGCAGCCAGTTTTGCAGACTCAAGTATATTGGGACAGCAGTGGTCTGTGAAGCCAAATCCCCAGTGGGCCTCTTTTGTAGTTACAAGCTCGGTGTGTGCACACACATTACATTAGTGCACATCAAGGCACTGTGCCCATGGGCAGCCAGTTTTGCAGACTCAAGTATATTGGGACAACAGTGGTCTGTGAAGCCAAAATCCCAATGGGCCTCTTTTAGAGTTACCACTTTGTTGTGTGCACATATATTACATTGGTGCACATCAAGGCAGTTTAGCAGACTCAAGTATTTTGGGACAGCAGTGGTCTGTGAATCCAAATCCCCAGTGGGCCTCTTTTAGAAATAATGCTTTTAATTGAAATCCTTAGTAGGCAGTGACATTAAAGCCATAATGTCAGAGAAAGCTAGATGTAGTCGAGTGATCAGGACTGGCAGAGGAGGCAC
Organism: Rhinatrema bivittatum; assembly: GCF_901001135.1. Classification (NCBI taxonomy): domain Eukaryota; kingdom Metazoa; phylum Chordata; class Amphibia; order Gymnophiona; family Rhinatrematidae; genus Rhinatrema; species Rhinatrema bivittatum. Next base: position 123,893,206 of record NC_042623.1, read on the forward strand.
TTCAAAAGGCACTAGTGCCAGTCCCCCATTAAAGTTAAAAAGGTACCTGTTGCAATCTAAACTCTTTGGAGGGGCAGGCAGTTCCATCCTGAAAAAAATGAAATCTAAACATGATGCATCGCCACCACCTGTTTCTGACCCTGTAGTTTTGGAGGTGAGGGAAGGGGAAGCTAAATCATGCAAGAGAAAATGTCGACACCCAAAAGCAGCAGTGGGACAGCAGTCTTGACTTTTCATTGACAATGTAGTGCAGGCACTGTTTGCTTCTGATTCCGATGAAGAATCATCTTGTGTGGGATTCTCATCAGAAACGGAAGAAGTAATAGCTGTCAAAGCTTTAGGAGGATTCGTTAGTCCTGTCTTAGCCTCCACTTCAGTGCAGCAGGGGAGAGATGAAACTGATGATGATGAGGAGGAAGAGCAGTCAGCACAGGCACAGAGTGTAACTGATGCCCCTGGAATTGCTTCTGAGGGTGCACCCACTACTTCAGCTCCAGTGCCAGCATCCACCCCCAAGGCTATACAGAAGGGAGAATCACAATAGACATCTGCGATCTGTAGCCACTTTAAAGTGACAGAGGACCCGCGTTTTGCTCGGTGTAATTACTGTGACAGGGCTATTAGCAGAGGCAAGCAAATGGGACATCTATCTAATTTTGGCATGATGCATTATATGAAGAGGCAACACCCAACAACAGTATTGCCATCTGGGGATGGTAGCAATACCAGTAAGGGGACCCCTTTTTCCAGGCAGCGTAATGTGGTTGAAAAGGAGCAGAGTCACCCCACGGCCTCAGCCCCTTCTAGCAGTCAGGTGGCAGGCCAGAAACCCCCTGACATGTGGCAGAAGCGACAACCCACCATGGAGGAAATGGGGTGGACTGCGGTAACACTATACCGGGGTAGGAGGCATGCAGCCTCAAAAGTTGTAACCAAGAGCACTGGGGAAATGATTTCCCTTGATGACCAGCCCTTGCAGATAGTGGAGAATGTGGGTTTCAAGCATTTTCTGAAGGTCGTACAAAGTCCCCCTCCACTTTCAGACAAAGTTACTCTGCTAACTGGATAGGGATCAGCCCTATCTGCAACACTCTTTAACATTTGCCTCCTCCCAGTATGTCATTTACTAGCAGGACTGGGAATCATACACTACATTTATGCAGATGATATACAATTACTGTTACCCATTCTAAATACCATTGAAGAAACAATGAAACTAGCTAATATGTATCTAGAAATAATCAAACAGCTCCTAAACCAGATGGAACTGGTAATAAACATTGACAAAACTGAATTCTTACACCTTGAATGTAAAAACACACACCACACACAACCAACATTCACAATAAAAAATATTCAAACCACTGAGTTAGCAATAAAAGTTAGGAATCTAGGAGTAATAATTGACCCTGAGCTAAACATGAAGCAACACATCTCACAGAAAATAAAAGAAGATTACGCGAAACTAATGACCCTGAGAAGACTAAAACCTCTACTAACAATTAACAATTTTTGCACAGTTCTACAAGCAATGATATTCGCAAGCACAGATTATTGTAACTCCCTGCTTTTAGGACTACCTCAACCTACAATTTGGCCTATGCAAATATTGCAAAATTCCGCTGCCAGAATTTTGACTGGAAAAAAAAAGAGTGACCATATTACAGGAACACTTGCTGAACTCCACTGGCTTCCAATTGAACAAAGAATGCAATATAAGGCACTTTGTATAATCTATAAACTAATCCAAGATGAAAAAGCCACTGGCTTAACACGGCACTGTGCGTGCATGTACCACAAAGAAACCTGAGATCTGCAAATAAAGCTTTACTAACTGGCCCCTCTGTCAAATCAGCACATCTCACGCAAATAAGGGAAAGAGCACTGTCACTGGCTGGTCCCGTACTATGGAACACCTTGCCACTCGAAATAAGACTACAGAGAGATTTGAAATTATTCAAAACCAATCTGAAAACCTGGCTTTTTAACAAGCATTTTATAAAGATAAAGAGAAGGAGAAAAATAGTTGATAGATAAGGATGCAGCAAGCTAGAAGTTGTTATTAGTAACCTACAAAAGCCTATTAATGTTAAAATCAAACCGCCTAATTTGTTCCTAACAATCAGGATTAACATACACACTTAGTTTATTATTTTAAATTGTTACCATACTATGATGACACATGATTAATTCGTAATCTATACCATCCATATTTCTCTTTATTGTGCCCCTCTGTAAACCGTTGTGATGATTTTTTAACTTAATGACGGTATAGAAAAGTTTTAAAAAATAAAATAAAATAAATAAGTAAGTGCAGGGACAAAGCAGGGCACTTCCACAGAAGTGTGAAGGCGGGGCAGGTTCTCCGACAAAAGCAGACTGGTTTGGAGATGCCTCACAAGCATCTCATTCAAGACACTGCCACCTGGTGGAATTCCACCTATATGATGCTGCAGAGGTTAGTGGAGCTGCAGACATCCCTTCATGACCTTTCTGTGGAAATGGACATAGGTGTGCAGAATCCCCTAGTGCATCATGATTGGTTAGTCATGAGTCAGCTGGTAAAAACCCTGCAGCCCTTCAAGGATGCCATGGAGGAGCTGAGTTCCAGAAGTGCCACCTTGGCTGGCATCATCCCTATTGTTAATTTCCTGGATGAAAATTTGGAGGACTTTAAACAGGAAGAGGGAATGATAGCTGAGGTGCTGAGGTGCTGCATTGTCTGGACGTTTTGCAGCAGCAGGTGCAAGAGAGATTAAGGCCTTTAACAGAAGAGCACACATACATGCTCGCCACAGTCTGTGATCCCCATGTGAAAGGGAAACTCACTCTACAGTACGATTGTCTCCTATTGGTGAAGGACCTGCTGTTAGCAAAAGTTCATGAACAGGAGCGCCATAGGTAGAGACAGATTATGCGTGAAGCAGAGGAGGAAACAGCGGGCAGTTCAGAGAGTTGTGCTAGCCCAAGCAGAAGCAGCACTCTGTCAGCGTCAGCTAGTACCTCCTCCTCCTCCACTTCAGTAGCCAATGACATGTTGCCCATAAAGATTCATCTTTTGTGCTACAGGCTAGAGAGAAAGCAGTTGGCATGAGTGAATCTGAGGCCACCCAAGCAAAGGAGACACCAGCACAACTGTCATTGACACAGTATCTCTCAGAGCCCACAGAGGACATGCAGACAGATCCGCTGGCATATTGGGCACACAAGTCCACTGTCTGGCCACACCTAGCCAAAGTGGCTCAGCGATATCTGTCATGTCCACCAACCAGTGTGCCCAGTGAACATGCATTTTCAATGACAGGGGATATCATGAGCCCTCACCATTCAAGGCTGGCATCAGAGTTGCTGGAAATGCTAGTGTCTTTTAAAGTAAACCTGCCTTTGCTTGGGTTTCCAAATTTTCCCTGTGAATGGCAAGGTGAATAAAAGTAATTGAAAGCCTTGCAGCAGTTCCAACTGCCTCCTATGCTCCAGATAATTTCAGCACATGTACCTGACCTGAAATGCTGTGCCTGTCCGTCCACTATCCAAGAAGTACGTCCCTAAAAGGGCCTGACCTGAAACGCTGTGCCTCTCTGTCCACTGTCCAGGCCGTATGTCCCTACAAGGGCCTGACCTCAAACGCTGTCCGGTCTAAGTTTTGTTCTGATATTTCTAATTTCAGTGCTGAAGTGCATAAGTACAGTTAATAGATTCTGGGTATTCACAAATAATCTCTAGCTCAGTTCTTGCTTCACAAATGGCAGTCTCTATTGTTCTAAAAGCATCCTCTGTTGAATTATCTTTCACAAATGAAAAAGATGCCATTTTCTTCTGGCAGTGAACCAGTTCAAGAAGTGACAGATCAAACCACAACATACCTGTGCAAAGGAAATCCCCTAATGCTGTGCCTGTTCATCCAGGCTTTACATCTCTATGAGGGTTTGACCTCAAATGCTGTGCCTGCCAGTCCGTCCAGGCTTTAAGCCCCTATGAGGGCTTGACCTTGAATGTTGTGCCTGCCTGTCCATCCAGGCTTTACGCCCCTATGAGGGCTTGACCTCTATCCTTGAATGCAGTGCCTGTCCATCCAGGCCTTATGTCCCTATGAGGGCTTGACCTCTATCCTCGAATGCTGTGCCTGCCTGTCCGTCCAGGCTGTATGCCCCTATGAGGGCTTGACCTCGATTGCTGTGCCTGCATATCCCTCATAGGAGCTTTATGCTCCTATGAGGGATGACCTCTATCAAATAATGCTGTGCCTGTCTGTCCAGGCCTTATGTCCTTAAAAGGGTTTGACATAGAATGCTGTGCCTGCCTGTCCAGGCCTTATGTCCCTATGAGTGCTTTACCTCTATCCTCGAATGCTGTGCCTGCCTGTCCATCCAGGCTTTATGCCCCTATGAGGGCTTGACCTCGCAGGCTGTGCCGGCCTGTCCATCCAGGCTTTACACCCCTACAAGGGCTTGACCTCTATCCTTGAATGCTGTGCCTGTCCGTCCAGGCTGTATGCCCCTACAAGGGCTTGACCTCGAATGTTGTGCCTGTCTGTCCAGGCCTTATGTCCCTATGAGTGCTTGACCTCTATCCTCGAATGCTGTGCCTGTTCGTCCAGGCTTTACATCCCTATGTGGGCCTGACCTCTATCCTCGAATGCTGTGCCTGTCCATCTAGGATTTAAGTCTCTACAAGGTTTTGCCCTCAAATGCTGTGCTTGTCCATCCAGGCCTTATGTCCCTAAAAGGGCTTGACCTCGAATGCTGTGCCTGCCTGTCCAGGCCTTATGTCCCTACGAGGGCTTGATCTCTATCCTCAAATGTTCTGCCTGTCCATCCAGACCTTATGTCTCTAAAGGGCTTGACCTGTATCCTCTAATGCTGTGCCTGTTCATCCAGTCTTTATGTTCCTACAAGGGCTTGACCTGTATCCTCTAATGCTCTGTCTGTCCATCCAGGCCTTATATCCCTACAAGGGCTTGATGTCTGTCCTCTAATGCTGTGCCTGTTCATCCAGGATTTACGTTCCTACAAGGGCTTGACCTGTTTCCTCTAATGCTGTGCCTGTTCATCCAGGCTTTACGTCCCTATGAGAGCCTGACCTCTATCCTCTAATGCTGTGCCTGTCCACCCAGGCTTTATGTCCCTAAAAGGGCTTGACCTTTATCCTTGATTGCTGGCCTGTCCATCCACATTTGGAATGTACGAACATAAAAAGCTGACTTAAGATGTTTGGAGCTTGCGTATTTCATATGCTCAATAGGTTTCATGAACTTCATAATATGGGGGCCATGTTCACTAAATCTTTCTTAGGTGCCATCATTAAAGTTTCTTCTAGTACTATAGAAAAGGTGGTAGTTGCACTCTAGTTTATCCTCTGTCCCATAGTTTACAGATGGGCCCAAAAAGCAAAGAGGAAGGCGGTCTAGAAAAGCCGTGAGGAACAAAAAAAGGGGTAGCCGAAAGTCCTTCAAAAGATTCTTTATTGATTGCCCGACTCTAGGCCTGAGTTTCGCCCATCAGAGGCTGCTTCAGGGGCTGAACAGACTGTGCAATGACTATTTCTAAGTCAGCTTAATGAGTTGGATGACATCACAGGCTTCCTTGTTTATATTGAATAAACTCAGAAGTTGATTCTATTCATAGATGCAATCACATGTTATACATCCATCTAACGATAGGAAGCTCCTCGATTGTAGTCAAGAACAATATGCGTCTGGAAACACACAAAATTGAACTAAAAGTTCAATTTTGTGTGTTTCCAGACGCATATTGAATTTTCAAATTGTTCAAGAACAATATGCGTCTGGAAACACACAAAATTGAACTAAAAGTTCAATTTTGTGTGTTTCCAGACGCATATTGAATTTTCAAATTGTTCTTGACTTCAATCGAGGAGCTTCCTATCGTTAGATGGATGTATAACATGTGATTGCATCTATGAATAGAATCAACTTCTGAGTTTATTCAATATAAACAAGGAAGCCTGTGATGTCATCCAACTCATTAAGCTGACTTAGAAATAGTCATTGCACAGTCTGTTCAGCCCCTGAAGCAGCCTCTGATGGGCGAAACTCAGGCCTAGAGTTGGGCAATCAATAAAGAATCTTTTGAAGGACTTTCGGCTACCCCTTTTTTTGTTCCCCATAGTTTACAGAGGCACTGTAGGGTACAAAGTCCACATAGGTCGATATTGTAGATTTGGGTGGGAGATGACGTCAGTGCTTCTTTTGGTCCTAACAGCTGAATCCTCATTGCAAAGGGAAACCTCAGACTCCGGCAATTCAACATACTAATCCTTTACAGCATGGATCCTTAAATAAAACAACCAATTTTCTTTTAGTTTCAGGGCAGAGCAGAGAACCTCCTCCATCTTGCTCATGAAGTCATGATCTGTTTGAACATGCTTAATTCCTATCAATTTGTACCATTATATACTCTAGGGGCCAACCCCATTTCGGGGAGCCCTTCCTTGCTCAAAGGAAAGGGAACTATTCTCGGTGTTGCAGCCTATCTCTTAGCAGCGGTTGACACATGTTGAACCGCTGTTCACATGGCAGCCTGCTCCATGTCGCCACACTTTGAAGGCTCGTGCTCCACTCTAGGGGCCAACCCATTCCAAGGGAGCCCTTTCCTGCTCAAAGGAAAGGGAACTCTCCCCGGGTTAGCTGGTCTATCTCTTAGTACTTGTTGACCCATGTTTATTTATTTATTTATTTATTTATTTATTTTAAAGTATTTGTATACCGTCTTTACAAACAGTGTTTAATCAAAACGGTTTACATAACTAAATAAAAAACAAATGTAAATAAAGATTTAAATTTAAAAGAACATAAAGATTATCAAATTATAAAAGCTCAAAATTACAAAAATATATAATAAAAATAAAAATCTAAAACAATGAATAGTTTACATAAAAAATAAATCAATATATAATAATGTTGTGCCCTGTGTGATGGAGAAGTAGTTATGTTATTTAGTGTGTGATATATGGAAAGCAGATTGAAATAAATGTGTTTTTAGGGATTTTTTGAAGTGTTTGGAGTTGGATATGGATCTTAAAGAGTCTGGTAATGCGTTCCATAAGATTGGTCCAATGACAGAGAACCATTGTTGAACCATTGTTCACATGGCACCCTGCTCCACGTCGCCACGCTTTGAAGGCTCATGCTCCTCTCTAGGGGCCAACCCATTCCATGGAGCCCTTCCCTGTTCAAAGGAAAGGGAACTCTCCCTGGGTGTAGCCAGCCTGTATCTACCCTCTGACCCATGTTGAACCGCTGTTCACATGCACCCTCCTCCGCCTCGTCCTTCAAAATTCTCGTTTGTATATTTGCTACGTCCACTAGATTTTAAAAGACCAGCGAGAGCTCACTAGGCGCCAATGGAAACACCCTACTCTAGGGGCGAACCCATTCTAGGGAGACCATTCCTGCTCAAAGGAAAGGGAACTCTCCCCGGGGCCAGCCTGTCTTGCCCCTATCAAAACCACAGGGACCATACTACCTCCACTCTGCCAGCCTGCCTTGCCCCTATCAGCTTTCTGCCATTCTGCCTTGCTGCCATACACCAGATGACTCACTCAACGCCTTGTGGTGTTCTTGCCACTATCATGGTTCCTCAGTGTGTTGGTGCTAGTCTTTCTGCTTGCTATGTTCCCCCTTCATTGTGCTGTAGGATGTTGATGCCACTTGTCTTGCCGCTTTGCCTGTCACGCTGCCTTCGAGGGTTCATACATCTGTTATCGGTGCTCTCTTTTGAAGCTGTGGTGTGTTTTTGACACTCTCACTGTTGCTTTGTGCCTCTATTAAAGCACTCTTGCCACTTCTGGTACCCCTTTCCCCCTTTATAGTACCTTAGGCTATTCATGCCACTTTGGTGCCACTTTGCCACAATCTAAGTACCTTGGAGCTCTTTTCTTGTTCTGATGATTGCTCCCCAGAATTTCATCAGAATTTTGACAAAAAAAAATTTGTAAATAGTTTAAAAAAAAATATATATTTTTGAATTTAAAAATTGAATGAGTTTGATTTCACCAATTTATTTACAATACTTAATGCATGAAACTTTTGTGTGTTGTGAGGAGTGGCATGCCACATAAAACAGAAACAGTTTATGGAAAAATTTTTTTTTTATTTAAAATGTATTGTTTAATGGAACGAAAAGCTGAGGTGAGATCTCTAACCGCACCGATCAATTCTGTCATCATTGACTTCAGCAAAATCGCATGAGAAGCCAGCGCACTATCAACCTCATTCCCTGGAGCATCAAGTCATTGTGTTGATCCTGTCGAGAGGTGATTCCATTCATAAACTGCTTGCTTAGGCCGTCTGTTCCGAATAATGCCTGTTCCAGGTCCTGTGATATTTGCTGTGCCGGTGGAGAAGCAGCCTGTAGCAGAGATGGTTCTGGCGACAGATGCCTCAAGTTGTGTTATAGATGCTTCCAGGGCTGCAGATGCCTCAGGTTGTTGGCTCTCAGGAGTTACACCGATCGGGTGCTCAAGGCAGCGGCCATGGATGTTGGAAGGTAGCGGGGCCTCCGATCATGGACGTTTGGAAAGAGACCCCGTATGGACACCGGGACCGCTGCCCTGAGCACCTGGACGTCCAAGATTGGAGGCCCCGCTACCTTCCAACGTCCAAAGCTGCTGCCTTGAGCGCCTTGAGCGTCCGGACGTAGAATGTAGCGGGGCTTCCGATCTTGAATGTCCAGGTCCTCAGGGCAGCAGTCCCGGTGTCCATTCAGTGTCCATGCGGGGTCTGTTAGAAAGAACCATCCAACAGTTTGCCCTTACCTGCTGAAAGCATTGCCGATCTTCTGAAGATATCCAAAGGTACCGCTGTAACCACTCTGTCCTGGCCCGAACCAAATACAAAGGGACTTTTTTACTTGGCGATGCGACTTATATACACGTCCAAGGTAGGATTATGACACGGCGATGATGTCACAAAAGGGGAACAATGGGATAAGTTTCCAGATCGATGAAAAGTTTGGAATGTAACATTTCGTTACATTTTCAAAATGACATTTCCCGTTCCATAGAAATGAAATGTATGGAAGCAGCGCATCCTGCATACTGTATAGGCACTCTATAACATCCTATACAGTAAAATCAATTGCGAACGCCTACCAGGTAATAGGCATGCTTTTGGTGCTCCTTTGGCGCCGCTTAGATTTGTGTCTAATTTGAATACTGAATCAAGTGGATTGTGAACCAAAATGTGCGCGCGTCAAATGAGCAGGCGCCGGACACTGCCTCACCTTTTTTTACGCGTCGGTACTGTATCAGCCCGTATGAGAGGCTACACAGGTTAGGGCTCTTCAGTTTGTAAAAGACATAGCTAAGAGGGGAGACAATACAATTTTATAAAATCTTGAGAAAGGCAGAATGGTAAAAAATAAAGCATGGTTATTTACCCTTTCAAATAATACTAAAAGAAGAAGACATTCAATGTAGGGATGTGCAGAAGGAAAAAATTCATTTCATTTTGTATTTTCATTTTGTGGGGACCACAATTTGTTTCATTAGTTTCATAGGGGAAAATACCAATTCATTTATTAGTTTCATTCATTTTCGTTTTGCCATTAAAGTCAATGGGGGAAGTATTTGCAGCCTATTTTTGGCTGCAGAATTGGGGTTTTCTTATCAATTTATTTATTTATTTATTTATTATAAATTTTTATATACCGCCGCTCATCAAAGATATCACGTCGGTGTACAGTGAACAGGAACTTATGCCGGAGCGTAAGTACACTGTACTCTTTTCTCATTCTGATGATTGCTCTGGGGAGCAATCATCAGAATGAGAATAGAGCTCCAAGGTACTTAGACTGTAGCAAAGTGGCACCAAAGTGGCATGAATAGCCTAAGGCACTGTAAAGGGGCAAAAGGGTACCAGGAATGGCAAGAGTGCTTTAACAGAGGTGCAAAGCAGCAGCGAGAGTGTCAAAAACACACCACATCTTCAAAAGAGAGCACCAATAACAGTTGCATGAACCCTTGAAGGCAGCACGACAGGCAAAGCGGCATCAACATCCTACAGCACAATGAAGGGGGAACATAGCAAGCAGAAAGAGTATCAGAAAAAAACACAAGGCACCGATAAAGGGACAAAGCAGCAGAAAAACTAGCACCAACACACTGAGGAATCATGATAGTGGCAAGAACACCACAAGGAGTAGAGTGAGTCGTCTGGTATGTGGCAGCAAGGCAGAGTAGCAGAAAGTTGATAGGGGCAAGACAGGCTGGCAGAGCGGAGGTATCTGGTCCCTGTGGTTTTGATAGGGGCAAGACAGGCTGGCAGAGCTGATGTAGTCAGGTCGCTGTGGTTTTGATAGGGACAAGACAGGTTGGCAGAGCTGATGTAGTCAGGTCGCTGTGGTTTTGATAGGGGCAAGAAAGGCTGGCAGAGCTGAGGTAGTCAGGTTGCTGTGGTGTTGATAGGGGAAAGACAAGGAGGCAAGACAAAACGAGGCTCAGCCCACGGATGGTGTTAGGCTGGTAGTAGTGGCCCCCGGTACGCTGGGACCTGGTCTTCTTGGAGTCGGGTTGTTTGTGAATGCAGCCGAAAGTGGGTGGTAAACTCCATCTAAGGTTAAATACCAGCACAAGACCGATAGTCAACAAGTAGTTCAATTGAAAAAAGTGCAGTAAAAAAAAAGCCTGGCTGCCTGGCAGGCACAGCAGCAAAAATGAACAAATATCTTTTTCAGCAATAGAAAATTAATTGTAGCAAACTAGCAATAGCAATTGAATAAAGATTTGAGACACTCTGAGAAAGCTCAAACAGCAAGCAAGCTTCTCAGATAGAACCCAAGAAGAAGGGAGCGGAGTGAAGTGGGAGGGGGCCCCCTGCATGCGGCACGATTGTCAACCGGGGCGTACTGTCCACCCAACCCGTCTTGAAACATGGACCAAGGAGTCTAACATGCGTGCGAGGACCTGAAACATGATGAACTATGCTTGGGTGGGGTGAAGTTGCTGCGGGTGCAGATCTTGGTGGTAGTAGCAAATATTCAAACAAGAGCCCCGGGGAGAGTTCCCTTTCCTATGTGCAGGAAAGGGCTCCCTAGAATGGGTTCGCCCCTAGAGTGTGGTGCTTCTGTTGGCATCTAGTGACCTCTTGCTGGTCTTTTAAAATCTGGTGGACGTAACAGATATACAAACGAGAATTTTGAAGGCCAAGGCGGAGGAGGTTTCCATGTGAGCAGCAGTTCAACATGGGTCAGCGGGTGTTAAGAGATAGGTGACACTCGGGGAGAGTTCCCTTTCCTTTGCGAAGGAAAGGGCTCCCTGGAATGGGTTCACCTCAGAGGGGGGCCCGAGCCTTCAAAGTATGGCGAAGTGGGGAAGGTTTTCATGTGAACAGCGGTTCAACATGGGCCAGCGGGTGTTAAGAGATTGGAGACACCCGGGGAGAGTTCCCTTTCCTTTGGGCAGGGAAGGTCTCCCTGGAATGGGTTTGCCCCTAGAGTGTTGTGGTTCCATTGGCATCTAGTGAGCTCTTGTTGGTCTTTTAAAATCTGGTGGATGTAGCAGATATACAAACAAGAATTTTGAAGGCTGAGGCGGAGGATGTTTCCATTAGAACAGTGGTTCAACATGGGTCAGCGGGTGTTAAGAGATAGGTGACACTCTGGTAGAGTTCCCTTTCCTTTGTGCAGGAAAGGGTTCCCTGGAATGGGTTCACCCTGAGAGTGGGGCACGAGCCTTCAAAGTGTGGCGAAGTGGAGGAGGTTTCCATATGAACAGTAGTTCAACATGTATCAGCGGATATTAATAGATAGGTGACAGCGGGGAGAGTTCCCTTTCCTTTGAGCAGGAAAGGGCTTCCTGGAATGGGTTTGCCCCAGAGAGGGGCACGAGCCTTCAAAGTGTGGCAAAGTGGGGAAGGTTTCCATGTGAAAAGCGGTTCAAAATGGGTCAGCAGGTGTTAAGAGATAGGCGACACCCGGGAAGAGTTCTCTTTCCTTTGTGAAGGAAAGGGCTCCTTGGAATGGGTTTGTCTTGAGAGAGGGGCATGAGCCTTCAAAATGTGATGAAGTGGAGGAGGTTTCCATGTGAATAGTGATACAACATGTGTCAGCGGGTGTTAAGAAATAGGCAACAGTGGGGAGAGTTCCCTTTCCTTTGTGCAGAAAAGGGCTCCCTGGAATGAGTTTGCCCTGAGAGTGGGGCACGAGCCTTCAAAGTGTGGCGAAATGGAGGAGGTTTCCTTGTGTACAGCGGTTCAACATGGGTCAGTGGGTGTTAAGAGATAGGCAACACCCGGGGAGAGTTCTGTCACTTCTTCCTGAACTGGTTCACTGCCAGAAGAAAATGGCACCTTTTTCATTTTTGAAAGATAGTTCAACAGAGGATGCTTTTAGAGCACTAGAGACTGCCATTTGTGAAGTAAGAACTGAGCTGGAAATTATTTGTGAATACCCAGAAGCTATTAACTATACTTATGCAATTCAGCTGATGACAAAGAAACTTGAAGAGCTCTCAGAAATAAGAAAACTGCTACTCAATTCCAAATCTACAATATCAACCTATGTTGATTTTGTAACCTACACAGTGCCTCTGTAAACTATGGGAACACAGAGGATGAACTAGAGTACAACTACCACCAGTTTTCTATAGTACTAGAAACATTAATGTTGGCACCTAAGAAAGATTGAGGAAAAGTAGCCCATATTATGAAGGTCATGAAAACTATTGAGTATATGAAATATGTAAGCTCCAAACATCTTAAGTCAGCTTTTTAACAGGAAAAAGAATATTCTGGAAAGAAGTGATACACAAATACATGAAACTGAAATTAGAGATACTAGAACTAAACTCAGACAGGCACAGCGTTTGGGTCAGGCCCTTGTAGTGACGTAGGGGCTGGACGGGCAGGCACATAAGTTAAGGTCAGGCCCTTGTAGTGACGTAAGGGATGGACATACAGGCACAGCATTTGGGGTCAGGCTCTTGTAGTAACTAGATGGGTAGGCACATCAGTTGAGGTCAGGCCCTTGTAGTGACGTAAGGGCTGGACGGGCAGGCACAGCATTTGGGGTCATGCCCTTGTACTGACATAAGGGCTGGACAGTGGACAGACAGGCACAGCATTTGGGATCAGGCCCTTGTAGTGACTTAAGGGCTGGACAGACAGGCACAGCAATTGAGGTCAGGTTCATGTGCTGATATTATCTGGAGCATACGAGGCAGTTGGAAACCGAAGCAAAGGCATGTTTATTTTCAAAAACACTAGCATTTCCATTAACTCTGGTGCCAGCCTTCTGCGATGAGGGCTCATGATATCCCCTGTCATTGAAAAGACACGTTCACTAGGCACACTGGTTGGTAGACATGACAGATATTGCTGAGCCACTTTGGATAAGTGTGGCCAGACAGTGGACTTGTGTGCCCAATATGCCAGCAGATCTGTCTGCATGTCCTCTATGGGCTCTGTGAGATACCGTTTCACTGACATTTCTGCTGGTGTCTCCTTTGCAGCTGGCTGAGAATTCTTCTTGCCAGCTGCTTTCAGTCTAGCCCATGCCAGAACAGATGATGTTTTAGGGGCAACATGGCTTTGGTGTACTGAAGTGGAGGAGGAAGTACTAGCTGTCACTGACAGAGTGCTGCTCCTGCTTGGGCTTTTACTACTCTCTGAAGTGCCTGCTGTTTCCTCCTCTGCTTCATCCTAATCTGTTTCTGCCTATGGTGCTCCTGTTCATGGACTTTTACTAACAGCAGGTTCTTCACAAATGTGAGACAATTGGACTGTAGGGAGAGTTTCCCTTTCACACGGGGATCACAGACTGTGGCGAGCATATATCTGTGGTCTTTTGTTAAAGGTCCTAATCTCTCTTGCACCTGCTTCTGCAAAAAGTCCAGACAATGCAGCACCTCTGCTGTCATTCCCTCTTCCTGTTTAAAGCCCTCCAAATTTTCCTTCAGAAAATTAACTATAGGGATGATGTCAGCCAAGGTGGCACTTCTGGAACTCAGTTTCTCCATGGCATCCTTGAAGGGCTGCAGGATTTTTACCAGCTGACTCATGTCTAACCAATCAAGATGCCCTAGGGGACTCTGCACACCTATGTCCATTTTCACAGAAAGGTCATGAAGGGGTGTCTGCTGCTCCACTAACTTCTGCAGCATCATACAGGTGGAATTCCACCAGGTGCCAATGTCTTGAATGAGACACTTGTGAGGCATCCTCAAATCAGTCTGCTTTTCAAAGAGAACATGCCCCGCCTTCACACTTCTGTGGAAGTGTGCTGCTATGTTCCTACACTTGTGTATTAACATATGCAGGTATTCATTCTCTTGGTGATTGGACTCCAACCCCAGAGCTGACTTCACTACCAGGTGCAGAGTGTGTGCAAAACTTCAGATGTTCTGAAAGCCCCCATTGCATATTGCCTTTACCATGTTTGCACCATTGTCTGTGACAAAGAACCCTGCCTGAAGATTGTCGCCCCCCTTGGAAAACCCCGGGACTTACGCAAGTCCCGGGGTCTGCGCGCGCCGGTGGGCCTATTGAACATAGGCCCACCGGCGCGCAGGGCCCTGCTCGCCTAAATCCGCCTGGATTTAGGCGGATTTAGGCGAGCAGGGCTCTGAAAATCCGCCCCATAGGGAATTCACTAATACATTTAAAGGAAGTTAGACACATTCCTACTCCCATAGCAACTGATCAAAATTGAGATGAAGGCAGCAGTCCAGCAGCAAGAGGGGGGCTTCCCAGTCTTTTGCATCGAGTGTCACATGTATGATTTTTTACCCACCGGTGAGAAGTTGTACATGTGCATGCGATGCAAAGAGCTCCTGGCTCTCAGAGAACGAGTCCGATCTCTGGAGGCTAGAGTGGCAGACCTGGAGGAGCTGAGGCAGACAGAGAGGTATATAGATGAGACCTTCAGGGACATAGTAGTCAAGTCCCAACTTCAGACTGGCAGCCCTGGTGCTGCCTTGGAGGAAGAAGGTCTCATGATGGGAGAGTACCAACCAGGTGTAGCAGGAAAGGATCCTGTAGCAAGGACCTGCTCTCCAGGTGATGCATTATCCTTTCGCACTGAGGATATCTCCCCAAGGCCTACTGCCCAGGAGGGAAGGGTTAGGTCGGCCGTCATAGTTGGTGATTAGATTATTAGGAATGTAGATAGCTGGGTGGCTGGTGGGCGTGAGGATCGCCTGGTAACATGCCTACCTGGTGCAAAGGTGGCGGACCTCACGCGTCACCTAGATAGGATTTTAGACAGTGCTGGGGAGGAGCCTTCTGTCGTGGTACATGTGGGCACCAACGACATAGGAAAATGTGGGAGGGAGGTTCTGGAAGCCAAATTTAGGCTCTTAGGTAGAAAGCTTAAATCCAGAACCTCCAGGGTAGCATTCTCTGAAATGCTCCCTGTTCCACGCGCAGGTCACCAGAGGCAGGCAGAGCTTCGGAGTCTCAATGCGTGGATGAGACGATGGTGCAAGGAAGAGGGATTCAGTTTTGTTAGGAACTGGGGAACCTTTTGGGGAAGGGGGAGTCTCTTCCGAAGGGATGGGCTGCACCTTAACCAGGGTGGAACCAGACTGCTGGTGCTAACCTTTAAAAAGGAGATAGAGCAGCTTTTAAACTAGAACAAAGGGGAAAGCCGACAGTCGCTCAGCAGCGCATGGTTCGGAGAGAGGTATCTTTAAAGGATACTAATGATGCATTAGAATTAGGGCATACCGACAGTGAGGTTCCAATAATTAGAAAAGTAGTCCAAGTGCCTGTAACTAAAAACTCACCTGAGCTAAAAAATTCTAACTTATCCCTATCAATTTAATGTGGATAAGTGCAAGGTGATGCATATAGGGAAAAATAACCCATGCTATAATTACTAGAGATGTGAATCGTGTGCCCGATCGTCTTAACGATCGAAATCGTCTGGCAGGAGAAGAAAATCGTGTTTGGCACGATTTTTTAGCTAAAAAATAGTTTTTTTTCCGATTAGTGCGCACTCACGGGAGTTAGTGCGTACCAACCAGGAGTTAGTGCGCACTAACCATTGTTAGTGCGCACTAACAGAAAATGATACAATTTGACACTTTTCAGGTCAGTTAAGGTCAGTTTAGGAATGAATATGTATTCCTATTGGCTGCCCTCTTATTTATTCATGTTACCAAGGTTCCCACTGACAATATATGGGGGATGGGAAATGGAAACAGTTGGTAGCTTGACAAAAAAAGTAATGTGATCAGTCAATGTGACTAGAACTTGTGCCCTGCCCTATCCCTGATACCGGGAGTGTTGTGATCTTCCTGCATGCAGTGCCATATCCCTGATACTGGGAGTGTTGTGATCTTCCTGCACGCAGTGCCCTATCCCTGTTACCAGGAGTGTTGTGATCTTCCTGCACACAGTGCCCTATCCCTGATACCGAGAGTGTTGTGATCTTCCTGTACTCAGTGCCATATCCCTGATACTGGGAGTGTTGTGATCTTCCTGCACACAGTGCCCTATCCCTGATACTGGGAGTGTTGTGATCTTCCTGCATGCAGTACCCTATCCCTAATACCGGGAGTGTTGTGATCTTCCTGCACGCAGTGCCCTATCCCTGATACCAGGGGTGTTGTGATCTTCCTGCATGCAGTGCCCTATCCCTAATACCAGGAGTGTTGTGATCTTCCTGCACACAGTGCCCTATCCCTGATACCGGGAGTGTTGTGATCTTCCTGCACACAGTGCCCTATCCCTGATACCGGGAGTGTTGTGATCTTCCTGCATGCAGTACCCTATCCCTAATACCGGGAGTGTTGTGATCTTCCTGCACGCAGTGCCCTATCCCTGATACCAGGGGTGTTGTGATCTTCCTGCATGCAGTGCCCTATCCCTAATACCAGGAGTGTTGTGATCTTCCTGCACACAGTGCCCTATCCCTGATACCGGGAGTGTTGTGATCTTCCTGCACTCAGTGCCATATCCCTGATACAGGGAGTATTGTGATCTTCCTGCACACAGTGCCCTATCCCTGATACCAGGAGTGTTGTGATCTTCCTGCACGCAGTGCCCTATCCCTAATACCAGGAGTGTTGTGATCTTCCTGCACACAGTGCCCTATCCTTGATACTGGGAGTGTTGTGATCTTCCTGCACACAGTGCCCTATCCCTGATACCGGGAGTGTTGTGATCTTCCTGCACACAGTGCCCTATCCCTGATACCGGGAGTGTTGTGATCTTCCTGCACACAGTGCCCTACCCCTGATACTGGGATACAGGGATAGGGCACTGTGTGCAGGAAGATCACAACACTCCCAGTATCAAGGATAGGGCACAAGTTCTAGTCACATTGAGTGATCACATTACTTTTTTTGTCAAGCTACCAACCGTTTCCATTTCCCATCCCCCCAACCATCACCTCAAGAGGGCAGCCAGCCAATAGGAATACATATTCATTCCTAAACTGACCTTAACTGACCTGAAGTGTCAATTTGTATCATTTTCTGTTAGTGCGCACTAACAATTGTTAGTACACACTAACTCCCGGTTAGTTCGCACTAACTCCCGTTAGTGCGCACTTACCCGATTTAACGATTTTTTAACGATAAATCGTTAGAATTCCTATTGTATTGTGTTCTTTAACGATTTAAGGCGATATTAAAATTATCGGACGATAATTTTAATCATTGAAAAACGATTCACATCCCTAATAATTACACAATATTGGGTTCCATATTAGGTGCTACAACCCAAGAAAGAGATCTAGGTGTCATAGTGGATAACACATTGAAATCGTCGATACAGTGTGCCGCGGCAGACAAAAAAGCAAACAGAATGTTGGGAATTATTAGAAAGGGAATGGTGAATAAAACAGAAAATGTCATAATGCCTCTGTATCGCTCCATGGTGAGACCGCACCTTGAATACTGTGTACAATTCTGGTCGCCACATCTCAAAAAAGATATAATTGCGATGGAGAAGGTACAGAGAAGGGCTACCAAAATGATAAAGGGAATGGAACAGCTCCCCTATGAGGAAAGACTAAAGAGGTTAGGACTTT
Source organism: Rhinatrema bivittatum (assembly GCF_901001135.1). Lineage (NCBI taxonomy): Eukaryota > Metazoa > Chordata > Amphibia > Gymnophiona > Rhinatrematidae > Rhinatrema > Rhinatrema bivittatum. The sequence goes on from NC_042623.1 coordinate 123,911,199, forward strand.
TCAGCTTGGAGAAGAGACGACTGAGGGGGGATATGATAGAGGTGATTAAAATCATGAGAGGTCTAGAACGGGTAGATGTGAATCGGTTATTTACTCTTTCGGATAGTAGAAAGACTAGGGGGCACTCCATGAAGTTAGTATGGGGCACATTTAAAACTAATCAGAGAAAGTTCTTTTTTACTCAACGCACAATAAAACTCTGGAATTTGTTGCCAGAGGATGTGGTTAGTGCAGTTAGTATAGCTGTGTTTAAAAAAGGATTGGATAAGTTCTTGGAGGAGAAGTCCATTACCTGCTATTAAGTTCACTTCGAGAATAGCCACTGCCATTAGCAATGTTAACATGGAATAGACTTAGTTTTTGGGTACTTGCCAGGTTCTTATGGCCTGGATTGGCCACTGTTGGAAACAGAATGCTGGGCTTGATGGACCCTTGGTCTGACCCAGTATGGCATTTTCTTATGTTCTTATGTTCCATTTTAATTTCAGGTGGAAATATTACATACAAAGAAAGCAGGCAGTGTCTCTGTAGGTAAATTTTCTGTGGGCAGTAATCAAAGCAACACTTGTCAAGATGTTTGCTTTGATTATTGGTGCAAACTGCATAATGAAAGTTTTGATTATTTCTCCCTTGAAAGCTTCAGATGGTAATTATCTTTACGCACAATAAAGCTCTGGAATTGGTTGCCAGAGAAGGTAGTTAGTGCAGTTAGTGTAGCTGGGTTCAAAAAAGGTTTGGATAAGTTCTTGGAGGAGAAGTCCATTAATGGCTATTAATCAATTATACTTAGGGAATAGCCACTGCTATTAATTGCATCAGTAGCATGGGTTCTTCTTAGTGTTTGGGTAATTGCCAGGTTCTTGTGGCCTGGTTTTTGGCCCCTGTTGGAAACAGGATGCTGGGCTTGATGGACCCTTGGTCTGTCCCAGCATGGCAATTTCTTATGTTCTTAATACCGGCTTTGGCCATTTTGGCCCATGGCCAAGATGCAAATGACTCTCTATCCCTTTGCCAACCCACTATATGAATTATATAAAATTATGAACAGTTATTTTCTGAATTTAGATCTAATTAGAATATCCAGAGTTTGAAATGCGGAAACCCCAAATATATTTTCAAGCAAAGGTTTTTGTTAACTTTTTTGTTGTTTTTGGGGGAGAGACACAAACACAGTCAGAGATAGGCACACAAAGAAGAGAAAAGAGGTAAACGTACAGATAGATATGCAAATTGTTCCGCCTGGAGGTGGACTCTTGTTCTGGGGCAGGGTTGGTAGGGTCCCTGGTCGGGCCCAGGAAGCGCCTGCCACCAGGAGGTGGAGCACAGGAGGAGACAGAGGCTAGCTGGAGCTTCACCACTGGAAGCTCGCGGTTCTCCCGGGTTGAGCCCTTGGGGACCCGGGCCGCTTGGACTTAGGTAGGCCTCACAGGGCCTCCCAGAAAGGAAGTTCAGTGGTGTGCCCACCAGGATCAAGGGTGCGCAGTCGACATCAAGGCTAAGGGTCCGAGGGACCAGAGAAGGCCAGAACAGTGAGATGACAAGGCTAGGGTCAAGGCCAGAATCAAGGAAGCAAGGTCAGTAGTAGCAGAGGTCAAGTTCCAAAAGTCAGTCTGAGAGTAGTCAACTAAAGCAAAAGTCAGGTTCCAGAGGTCAGACGTGGTCAAGTAGACAGGCAGGGGTCAGTATCCGGGCAGTGTAGTCACAAACAGGCAGAGGTCAGTACCAAAGAGTCAACCCAAGAGGTACTACCTTGGGGAACGTAGGAACAGATGGATGCTGGAACAGGACTGGAACAAGACTGGAAGAAGCGATGAGACATGGAGGCAAACTGGCACATACATGGTGTCGGCCCGATTGCCAAGGCAAGAAAGTGCAGGCAGGTACTTCCTCTTGGACTGCATTCAATCAGGGCACACCGCGGAGCTAGGACCCGCCCCTGGCCCTTTAATGGACCGGGCAGTCCGCATGCGCGCCTAGGAGCGGGTCCAACACCACAGAGGATGCCGAGCCTCGCCGTGAGGCCTGGTGCACTGAGGAAGGCCCGGTGACTGCTGCCACAGGACACCAAGGCCTGGAGGAGCTTGCAGCTGCAGCTGGGGAGGCTGACCCGGGATCCTCAGAGGAGTTGGATAGGTGAGCAGGCCTGTGCGCAGGCCGAGCGCGGACGGGGCACGCAACAGTAGCCCCCCTTCTTGGCCTCCCTCTCTATGGGAGAGGTTTCTCAGGGTGAGCCCTGTGGAAGGCCCTGAGGAGCTCCTTGTCAAGTATATTATGGGATGGCTCCCATGAATTCTCCTTGGCCCCGTAGCCTTCCCAGGCTGAGATATTCCCATCGGCCTCGACGCCGATGGACGTCGAGGACTTCTCTTACCTGGAGGGTGGAGTCTGGTTCCATGGAAATCCGAGGAGGCGAGGGATTCTGCAAGAGGGCCAGGAGAGGACTAATGGCTTCAGCAGGGAGACATGGAAGGTATTGTGAATACCTAAGATGATGCGAAGAGAGTCGCAGCCTTATATGTTGCGTGCTTAGCCACACTTTCTGGCCAGGTTGGAAGAGTGGAGCGGGACGTCTGTGGGCATCTGAAATGTGCTTGGAATGTTCGGCGGCCTGATTGAGCCGTTCTTTCACTTGGTTCCACACACAACAAATGCTGTGAGCCATGAATTGAGCAGCTGGTGATGGAACAGAGAGTTTTACTGGCAGCGGTAAACGTAGTTGTCAGCCAAACACCACAGAGAATGGATATACTTCGGTGGCAGCAGAGATGTGGATATTATGCGACAACTCGGCCCAGGGCAGCAGGTCAGACCAATTGTTCTGTTGATCATTCACATATGAACGGAGGAAAGTCTTCAGGATCTGATTGGTTCTTTCTGCTTGGCTGTTGGCCGAGGGGTGATAGGCCAATGTGAAATTCAGTGTGATGTCGAATTTCTTACATAAAGAGCTCCAGTATCTTGTGATGAACTGTGGTCCTTGGTCTGATATAATTTCTTTTGGGAGGCTATGGAGGCGAAATACATGCTTCAGGAATAATTTGGCCAGTTCTGGGGCCGATGGAAGGCTTCACAGAGGGATGAAATGATCCATTTTAGAAAAGCGGTCAATGGTGACCCAGATCATGGTGTTTTGAGATGGTGGTAGATCCGTGATGAAGTCCATCGATATACTTGTCCAGGGTTTGGTGGTAGCTGGAAGTGGTTGGAGGAGACTCCATGGTCGCCCCGTTGGTTTCTGTTGGGCACAGATGGGGCATGAATCAACATAGTTGCGGGAGTCCTTCACCATACTGGGCCACCAGTAAAACCTCCGCAACATCTCAAGGGTTCTCGTACGGCCAGGATGTCCTGCCAACTTTGAATAATGGGCCCAGCGGAGTACACGCTCACGTAATCGGCGTGGGACAACGGTCTTTCCAGCGGGTACCATGGTGGTCACCACGAGAGCTACACAGGCTGGATCAATAATGTGTCTTGGCACATCCGGGATGTCTTCTGGTTCAAAGGACCTGGAAAGTACATCTGCACGGAGGTTTTTTGAGGCTGGTTGGTAGCAAAGTTCAAAATTAAATCGTTCGATGAACAGCGCCCATCGGGCTTGCCTCGGATTCAAGAGTTGTGCTTCTTTTAAATGTTCAAGATTTTTATGATCAGTGAAAATGGTAAATTTGTGTTGCGCCCCCTCCAGCCATGGGCGCCACTCTTGGAGGACCAACTTGACAGCCAGGACTTCCCGATCTCCATTTGTATAGTTCTGTTCTGCAGGCGAGAATTTTTACGAATAAAATTAGCATGGTATCAATTTACCCTTGGGAGAAAATTGGCTTAGTACCGCTCCAGCTCCGATAGCGGACGCATTGACTTCCACGATGAATGGATGTTTTGGGACTGGATGTCGCAGGCATGGACTGGAGCAGAAGGCCTCTTTCAGTGCGAGAAAGGTGGCTTGCGCTTTGGGAGTCCAAACACGGGTGTTAGCCCCTTTTTTTGTCATGGCAGTGAGTGGAGCAGCTAAGGTAGAGTAATTGGTGATAAAGCTTCTATAATAGTTCATGAAGCTGAGGAATCTTTGCAAGGCACGGAGGCCAACTGGCTAGGGCCAATCACGAATGCCTTGAAGCTTTTCTGGATCCATAGAAAATCCTCGATCGGAGATGATATACCCTAGGAAGGGCAGGCGGTTTTGCTCAAAGATGCATTTTTCCAGTTTGATGTAGAGGTGGTTCTCTCTCAGGCATTGAAGTATGGTCTTGACATGAGCACGATGTGACTCTAGATCCTCTGAGAAAATCAGGATGGTGTCCAGGTATACGACCACAAAGGAGTATAGGAGATCTTGGAGAATTTCATTCATAAGACGTTGAAAGACTGCGGGGGTGTTACAGAGGCTGAAAGGGATCACGATGTATTCGTAGTGACCATCTCTAGTGTTGAACACGGTCTTCCAAATATCTTCTGGTTGGATGCGCACAAGATTGTACGCTCCCCATAGATCCAACTTCATGTAGATCTGAGCCCCTTGGAGGCGGTCAAACAGCTCGCTGATGAGGGGCAATGGGTAGCGATTTTTTGGGTTATGGCATAAAGCCCTCTGTAATCAATGCAAGGGCGCAATACTCCGTCCTTTTTCTTAATGAAGAAGAACCCCTACCCTGCAAGAGAGTCGGAGGGTCTAATGAACCCTTTTTCTAGGTTTTCTTTAATATACTCAGATATGGCTAAGGTTTCTGGATGTGACAACGGATAGGTTCTGCCCTTGGAAGGCATCGTGCCAGGCAGGAGCTCTATAGGCCAATTCAGTTTGTGAAGTGGAGGTAACGTGTCTGCCATTTGCTTCGAGAAAACGTCCTCAAACTCAGCATATTGAGTTGATAACCCGGTGAGGGTGGTGGACGTTAGGGCGGTTACCACTGGAGACACTTGCCTTAAACAGGTCTTTTGGCACTTGGGACCCCATTGACATTCCCTGCAGTTGGTGCAATCGAATTGAGGTCTGTGTGCCTGGAGCCAGGGTAGCCCCAGGGTGACTGGCTGTGTGGAAAGCTTCAGAACGTAGAAGGATATTTCTTCCTCGTGGAGGGTTTCCATGGTGAGGCGGACGGCCGCTGTTTGGTGGGTGATGAGTCCTGGGAGATGTTCTCCTTGGATGGACGTGATGCGGAGAGACACCTCTAGGGGCTGTAGAGGAATGTTCAGGAGCTTGACGATGTCATTCATGATGAAGCTGCCACTTACCTCAGTGTTGACAAGGGCAGTGGTGGTGAAGGAACGAGACTCGATAACAAGGGAGACTGGAAGTAGAAGTTGGGGGCTGGTGACAGTAGCGCCCAAGATCGGGACCCCCGCCAGGCTCAGGCATTGCAGTTTCCTGGCCAAACTGGGCAGGACTGCTGAAGATGTCCGGAGGCACCACAGTAAAGGCAGAGACCCTCGTTTCTCTGCCGAAGGCGTTCAGTCAGAGATAGTAGCCCACAGTTGACCTGCATTGGTTCTTCAGCAGGAGGCGGTGGTGCCGATAAAGTCTTAGATGGAGGACTTTCAGCACATGTTGGGCGTGGAGAAGGAGATTGAGAGGCCTTTACGACTAGGCACCGTTGCCGGAGTTGGTGATCGATCTTCCCGGTTAGGGAGATCATGTCCTCTAGAGACGTGGGAGTCTCACGGACTGCGAGTTCATCTTTGAGAGTGCTGGAGAGACCATCTAGGAAGATGGCTTGCAGACAATCTTCTTGCCACCCAAGCTCAGTAACCAGGGTCCTGAATTCCACCGTGTACTCGGAGAGGGTTTTCGACCCTTGATGGAGGTGGAGAAGGTTATGGCTGGTTACTGCTTGACAGCCCGGGTCTCCGAAGGTCCACTTGAATACAGTGATGAACTGTGACAGCTGGGAGAGCATGGGGTCGGAGCATTCCAATAACAGAGAAGCCCATGCTAGAGCCTTTCCCTCTAAGCGAGAAAGGATGAAAGTCACTTTCGTGGTCTCCTTCAGGAATAAGGAGGGTTGCAGTGCAAATTGCATGAAGCACTAGTTGAGGAAGCCGTGACAGAGGCGTGGATCCCCATGGAATTGAGGAGGCGCTGGAAGAGCCAGTGACGCTCTGGGTAGCAGGGTAACTGATAGGCCCATTGGATTGGCCAGTGCTGTATCTCGCAACTGGGAACGGAGCTCTTCAACCGAAGAAGCCAATGATTCCAAGGCTCGTCGATGCTCTTGGATAGTTGTGGTCAGACCTGGTAGGGCCCGGGAGGTGGGGGTGTCTCTCCGCATCACGTCCATCCTAGATGGTGCCGAGTCCATGGCAACCTGTTGCACCTGGAGGTGGATCCTAGTTCTGGAACAGGGTTGGTAGGCTCCCTGGTCGGGCCCAGGAAGCGCCTGCCACCAGTAGGCAGAGCACAGGAGGAGACAGAGGCTAGCTGGAACTTCACCACTGGAAGCCCGCGGTCCCCCCGGGTTGAGCCCTTGGGGACGCGTGCCGAATGGACTTAGGCGGGCCTCACAGGTTCTCCCAGAAAGGAAGTTCAGTGGTGTGCCCACCAGGATCAAGGGTGCACAGTCGACATCAAGGCTAGGGGTCCAAGGGACCAGAGAAGGCCAGAACAGTGTCTGAGATGACAAGGCTAGGGTTAAGGCCAGAATCAAGGAAGCAAAGTCAGTAGTAGCAGAGATCAAGTTCCAAAGGTCATTCTGAGAGTAGTCAGCCAAAGCAGAGGTCAAGTTCCAGAGGTTAGATGTGGTCGAGTAGACAGGCAGGGGTCAGTATCCGGGCAGCAGTCAGCGTAGTCACAAACAGGTAGAGGTCAGTACCAGAGAGTCAGTCCAAGAGGTACTACCTGAGGGAACGTAGGAACAGATGGACGCTGGAACAGAAGGACGCTGGAAGAGGACTGGAACAAGACTGGAACAAGCGATGAGACATGGTGGCAAACTAGCACACAAACGGTGTCGACCCGATTACCAAGGCAAGGAAGTGCAGGCAGGCACTTCCTCTTGTACAGCGTTCAATCTGGGCGTGCCACGGAGCTAGGATCCGCCCCTGGCCCTTTAAGGGATCGGGCGGTCCGCGCGCGTGCCTAGGGGTGGGTCCGATGCCACGGAGGACGCCGAGCACCGCCATGAGGCCTGATGCTCTGAGGAAGGCCCGGTGACAGCTGCCATGGGACGCCAAGGCCTGGAGGAGCTTGCAGCTGCAGCTGGGGAGGCCGACCTGGGACCTGCAGAGGAGTTGGAGAGGTGATCAGACCCGTGCGCGGGCTGAGCGTGGATGGGGCGCCCAACACAAATTAACTGGCACAATGAAAGAAATATTTAGATCATCTAATAATATGTAATGTGATGTAAGATATTTATTTATTTATTTATTTATTTAACATTTTTTTATATACCGCAGTTCTGGTAACAATGTTACTAATCACTTCGGTTTACAAGTAACTTTGGGATGACATAACATATGTGTGTCTTACAGAGAACAGGAAGTATGAACTGGGATATAGTTAAGATACATAACACATTATGCGATATAACATTTTAAATAATGAATCTAACATAACTAGTGATTTTGATCAATCAAGTAACAGTCTAACATAACTAGCGATTTTGATCAATCAAGTAACAGTCATGTAATAGGTGAACAGTCGTTGGCGGGAGGCGGGAGGCGAAGTGTATATGAATTCTGGATTAATTAGGCAGTGGGACATATGATGAGATGATCATGTAATGATAGTGATATTACAGTTCCACTCAAACGAAGGCTTGGGAGAAAAGCCAGGTCTTGAGTCTTTTTTTGAAGTTTATTGGGCATTGTTCGAGCCTAAGGTTTGCAGGGAGAGAGTTCCATTGGTTAGGGCCTGCTGAGGAGAATGCTCTTTTGTTTGAAGATGTCTTTAATGGAGGTGCTTTTAGAGAGCCTTTTTGTGCAGATCTTCGTGGACGAGAGGATGAATGCAGCTAAAATGGGATCTTGAGATCTAGGTGTGAGGTTTTGTAGATAGATTTGTGGATGGTTGAGAGGGATTTGTAGAGGATTCTATGTTTTATAGGGAGCCAATGGAGATGCTTTAAGATTGGAGTAATGTGGTCCCTTTTTTTTGCTTTAGTTAGAATCCTGGCAGTGGCATTTTGTAGCATTTGTAGAAGTTTTAGGGAAATAGCTGGGAGATCAAGTAAAAGAGAATTGCAGTAATCAATTTTTGAGAATATGATTGCTTGCAAAACTGATCTGAAGTCATGGGGGTGGAGTAATGGTCTAAGTCTTTTTAAGACTTGGAGTTTTTAGAAACATTCTTTCACGGTGTTGCTAATAAAGCTTTTGAAGTTCAGTTGGTTGTCCATGATAACTCCTAGGTTTTTGACCAGGGGAGATAGAGCAGGTGTTGCCACAGGATGAGAGTTAGAGAGCTGGTAGTTGCCATCTTGGGTGATGAGGAGGAATTCAGTTTTGTTGGCATTGAGAATTAGGCAGAGATCCGCAAGGAGATTGGATATGGAAGTGAAGCATGAATTCCAATAATGAAGGGTTTCTTGCAGTGACTTGGTTATTGGGATGAAAATTACCCAATATTCAAGGAATTATCCATGTATGACTGAACTGTGAAATAAAGCAAAACTGTTGGAAATGCCCCCATTTGCGGCTGACACAAGTAGGGATGATGCATAGGTTATTACCCTGTATAAATGTCAATAGAAATGGAACCCATCCTAAACAGTATAATGAAACTAATGATACATTTGGAATCCAGAAGAAAATATCTTTGTTACTAATATCTCAATGGAATGTTCTTTTTAAGTCATTTAAAAAATATGTTATTTATATGTTTTTTTTTTATTTAAATTGTTATTTCAAATATTTGGCATCTAGCAATGAATTATTGTTCCATTAAAGCAAAATGCAGATGATTGTACTGTCAAAGATTTGTATGGGTGTTTTCTATTCTCAGAAGCTTTCATCCTAGCCTTTCTTCTTCAGCTGTATCCCTAAAGGATCAGGCAACTTTATGAGCACATTTATGAGATCAGATACAGAGCTACTACTTTAATTTATATTCTGCATAAAATATATTCTATATGACACAAACAACACATATCTGCTCAGTAAAGTTATCGCAAGGTGAAATCTTTTCCAGCTCATCCTTTATGAGAAATTACCTTGAAGGAGGTAATACTCTTCTTTCTCATAATAGTCTATATCAATTAATGACAGCTTTTTTTCAAAGGCAAATGTGAATACAGCAGGTTTTTAATTGGTATTTTTATTACTTGAACAGGTTCTACAATACTCACTCCAAGAAGCAATCATGAAAAAATGGATACAATTTTCACTTTTTCTCATTTTCATGTTCACTTGTTCTACTGTCTACTGGATGAAGAAGAAGTATTCATTGCCATTCTACAAATACATATACCACCAGTCACCAGTGGAAGTTGTTAATATTGAACCTAATCTTGGTATCTTTTTTGCTGAGACCACCGAGAAGTTGGAACCCTCCACCTTAGCAGTATGTGCTATAGAATCAGCATATCATAACTATCCTGATCGATCTGTTTATTTGTTTATGAAAGGATTAACCAAAGACATGACAATCTCCAACAATCCCTCCTACAAGGGTATTTCACTGCTGTCATCTTTAAAAAATGTCCACATCCTTCCCTTAAATTTTGAAGAACTTTTTAAAGACACTCCTCTCCTTCCATGGTACCAAAAGGTAACTGAATTTTTTGTCATATTTAATTTAAAATAATAGAATAATGAAAATCTGAAGCATGTTTTTCTTATTTATTTGATGTTTATTTTATTTTAAATTACTCTAAGGTTTTGTTTACTTTCTTTCCAGCCTTTTTATTTTTGTCTATTTATAATTTGCTTTAAAAATAAAGATGGTCACCTGTAATATCTCATAATTGTAATGCCATCTTTCCGTCAGTACATAATCCCTCACAGCTCTTAATTTATATTTAACTCCTAATTCATAGCACTTTTTGACTGGTCATTTAGCAAATTCTGGTATTTCTAGTGTGCAAATTTCCCATCCCAGCTGATACACAACTCAGATATTTAGTTTGAATCAGGCCTAATAAGTTTAGACAGATAAATACTAGTGTTTATTGAAAGATGTATACAATTCCTGTCCTAGATATGAGGATATTTCAGATGTTTTGGTATTTGGCATTATGTGCAATGAGAAGATTAACATATTATTAGAACAAATAGATGGAAAATGCATCATATAGGTTATTTTGTATCTTTGTCTATTCAATAACCAATGGCAATATTGTTAATGATGGCAGATAAAGACAAAAATGGTCCATCCAGTCTGACAGCAAATTTCTTAGGGTAATAACTGCTACTCTGCGCAGGTTATGGGTAGTAACCGCTGTTCTGTGTAGATACACCGATGCTGAAACGTTAACTGTAGGTGTAACCGAGGTTACCCTATTTCTTCCATTCTTTAGCCACTACAGAACCTCAGTGATTGTTCCACACCCTTTTGAATTCCATTACTGTTCTTTTCCTTACCACCTCTTCCAGGAGGGCTTTTCATGCATCCACCACCCTTTCCATGAGCAAATATTTCCCAACATTTTTCCTTGGAGTTTCATATCATGACCCCTAGTTTTACAACTTACTTTCCATCATAAGAACATAAGAAATTGCCAAGCTGGGTCAGCCCAAGGGTCCATCCAACAGAGGCCAAACCAGGCCACAAGAACCTGGCAATTACCAAATACTAAGAAGATCCCATGCTACTGATGCAATTAATAGCAGTGGCTATTCCCTAAGTAAACTTGATTAATAGCCGTTAATGGACTTCTCCTCCAAGAACTTATCCAAACCTTATTTGAACCCAGCTACACTAACTGCACTAACAACATCCTCTGGCAACAAATTCCAGAGCTTTATTGTGCGTTGAGTGAAAAAGAATTTTCTCCGATCAATCTGATTATCGAGAACTATTAATTCCTTCTCAGGTATTTGAAAATCTGTATCATAACACCCCTGTCCTTCCTTCATTCCAGGGTATATATATCATTTTCTTGTTCACTTCGATCTCTTGTTCCTCCGATCTCTTTTCATAAGTCTTCTAGTGCAGACCCCACACCATTTTGGTTGCATTTCTCTGGACTGCTTCCATTCTGTCCTTATCTTTTTTGAGATATGGCCTCCAGAACTGAACACAATACTCCAGGCAAGACCTCGCACCTCTTTTTTCCTATTGGTTATGCCTTTCTCTATGCAGCCTGGTAACCTTCTGGCCTTAGCCATCACCTGGTCACATTGCTTTGCTACCTTCAGATCCCTGGACACTATCAGCCTGAGCTGTCTTTCCCAGTCAGTACACATCAGTCTTTCATTCCTCATCACATACACTTCTTGGCATTGAATCCCAGCTACCTAATTTTCAAACACTCCTTAAGCTTTCTTAGATTACTTCTCATTTTCTCACCTCTTTCAGGTGTGTCTGCCTTGTTACAGATCATAGTGTCTTCAAGAAAAACAAATTTTACTTTTGAATCCTTTTGCAGTATCATTCACTTACAAAGATATTGAACAGAAGCAGGCCCAGAACCAATTCTTGAGGAACTTCACTTATCACTCTTCTCTCTTCAGTATAGGTTCCATTTATCACTAATGATTGGCAGTCAGCCAATTTGTAATCCATTCCACCACCTTGGAATCCACTCTACATTTTCTCATTTTATTCATGAGCCTCCTATATGGGACCATATCAAAATCCTTGATGAAATGCAAGTAAAACATATTGAGTGCTCTTCCTTGATCTAATTCTCTAGTCACTGAAAAAAAATCAATCAGATTTGTTTAACAGGATCTTCCTCTGGTATAACCATGTTGCCTCAGATCCAGCAACCCATTGGATTGTAGATTGTTCATTAAATTTCCTTCAGCAGAACCTCCATTAATTTTTATACCATCAAGGTATGGCTAACTGGCCTTTAATTTCCAGCCTCCTCCCTGCTACCACTTTTGTGAAGTGAGACCACACCTGCCTTTCTCAAACTTGCAGTACCACTCCAGACTCCAAGGATCTATTAAACAGGTTCTTCAGTGGACTCACTAGAACTTCTCTGAGCTCCATTAGAATCTTGGGATGTATCTCATCTGGAACCACTGCCTTGTCAACTTTCAGTTTTACAAGTTTCACTCAAACTCTCTCTTCTATAAATGGGGCCATATCTACCCCATTCCCATCTCTACTCTTGCCAACCAGCAGTGGTCCTTCTCCAAGGTCTTCTTTAGTGAACACAGAACTGTAGTATTTGTTTAATATTTCTGCTGTTTCCTCATCTTTCTGTACACCTTGCTCTTGTCTTCTTTCAGTTGTACAATGCCACCTCTGGCCTTCCTTTTTTCTCTAACAAATCTGAAAATGCTTTGTCATGTCACCTTTCCTCCTTGGTGATCTTTGCTTCCATTCAAATTTTCGCTAGTCTGATTTGTTTAATCTCCTTCAGCTTCAACAGAGGGAGTGCTGAAAGCTGATCCTTCTAGTGATGGGCATTCATTTGAAATGAATGGGTAAAATGCATCAAATGAGTCCATTTAGTTTCTTTTATGAACCATTTAAATACAAAAATGTTTGCTCATTCTTTTCTTTTTGCCATTCAAATCTATGGTCCATTCAAGTCTAGAGCTCCTGCTGAGCAAACAACAGATACAGGAAGGGTCTAATTAGTAACTATAGTTGCTATTCTTCCTAGCTGCCATGCCTCAGATGTACCACCTTGGGGGTCTGGCTGCCATTCTGCATACCTGCCATGCTTCAGATGTACCACCTTGGGGATCTTCCTTTACCCTCTAACTCTCAGGCATCTAGATGCCTGGACCTTTCCCAGCAACCCTTTTTAAACCTCCTGAGGACTAAACTGGATCTTTGGGGGCATGACCGTGTTCTACCAGAAGTCAGGGTAGTTTGCATGGAGTGGCAGTTACTTTTACCCTTAACAAAAGACATGGGATAGTCTGCATAGAATGGCAGTTGCTACTATACTTAACAGATGGTTTACAGGTAGCTTGCAGGTTGCGGCAGTTGTAACTACCCTTAACGGAGGATTTGAGGGAAGACTGCATGGAGTAGCAGTTGCTATTACCCTTATCAGAGGACTTAAGGGTAGATAGCATGGAGTGACAGTTGCTACTATACTTAACAGAGGGCTTGGAGGTAGTCTGCATGGAGTAGCAATTGCAACTACCCTTAATAGAGGGCTTGGGAGTAGTCTGCATGGAGCAACAGATTATATTACCTTTAACAGAAGGCTTGGGGTTAGTCTACATGGAACAGCAGTTGCAACTATCCTTAACAGAGGACTTGAAGGTAGAGTGCATAGAGTGGCCATTGACAGAAGGCTTGGGAGTAGCCTGCACAGAGTGGCAGTTGCTACTACCCTAATAAAAACTTGCTGGGCAGACTAGATATCAATTTTGGTCTTTTTTTAAAAACACTTTATCAAATGAAGAAACAATAATAGTTCAATTCCCATCCTCTAACACCACTTTCCCCTTCCCAACTATCGAACAAAAACCATTGACTGTGGTGACCAGGTAGTCCATGGTTTATTAATTCAATTGTCTCTACTTTATATCAATCATCCAATCTTAAAAAATCAGAAATGTAAAAGCAATAAAGAACCTATTTTCACTCTTTAAGCATTAAATAATAAACTTCTAACTTTAGGGGTCAAAACTAAGATTTACTGATGCCAAATTGTGCTCGGGGGTGGACCCTTGACCTGAGGCAGTGGAGAACTGTCTCCTGGTAGGGACCAGGAAGCAACTGCCCCCAGGGAGTGGAGCCCTGGAGGAGACAGAAGCTAGGAAAAGCTTTACCACTGGAAGCCCGAGGTCCTCCCGGGAGGAGCCCGTAGGGACCCGGGCCGCTTGGACTTAGGTGGGCCTCGCAGGGTCTCCTGGGAGAGTGGAAGTCCGGCGTGCCCACAGACAGAAGGGGAGCATGGACAGGTTCAAGACTGGAGGTCAGATGTAACAAGGAGGACCAGAAGAGCGTAGGTGATGACAAGGCTAGGAACAGAGCCAGAATCTAGACACATGGTCAAACAGGCAGAGGTCAAAGTCCGGGAATAAGTCCGAGGAGTAGTCAGCAAAGTAGAGGTCAGGTTCCGGAGGTCAGACTAGGTTACGCGGGGAATCACGTGATGTCAGCGTCACTCCGACGTGACGCTGACGTCACGTGATTCCCCGCGCGTTCGCTCCGGGACCCTCGTTGGACCCAAAAGGAACTTTTGGCCAGCTTGGGGGGAGAAGGGTCAGGAGGCCATAGCTATGTTGAATAAGTTGGAAATCCGATCGTTTTCGCCTCATCACTTTAAGTTAAAAAAAAAAAAAAGTTGTGTTTTACATATAAGTTCAAAACGAATGCACACCCCTAATAGGGATGTGCAGACAAAAAGTTTTCGTTGATAAGTTGATAAGTTGAAATTGAGGGTCGATTTCGTTCAATATGGACATATGGAGAATTCCATAAGTTGAGGGTCTGTCCATAAGTTGACCGGTTCCCATTAAAGTCAATGGGGGAAGGATTTCCAGCCTATTTTTGGCTGCAGAATTGGGGTTTTCTTATCAATTGTCATGAAACTTCTGGGGAGCAATCATCACAACAACAAAAGAGCTCCAAGGTACTTAGACTGTGGCAAAGTGGCACCTAAGTGGCATGAATAGCCTAAGGCACTGGAAAGGTGCAAAGGGGTACCAGAAGTGGCAAGAGTGCTTTAACAGAGGCACAAAGCAGCAGTGAGAATGTAAAAAACACACCACAGCTTCAAAACAGAGCACCGATAGCAGATGCATGAACCATCAAAGGCAGCACCACAGGCAAAGCGGCAAGACAAGTGGCATTGACATCCAACAGCACAATGAAGGGGGAACATAGCAAGAAGATAGACTAGCACCAACACACTGAGGAACCATGAGAGTGGCAAGAACACCACAAGGAGTTAAGTGAGTCATCTGGTGTATGGCAGCAAAGCAGAGTGGCAGAAAGCTGATAGGGGCAAGACAGGCTGGCAGAGTGGAGGTAGTCTGGTCTGGTCCCTGTGGTTTTGATAGGGTAAAGACAGGCTGGCCCAGGAGAGAGTTCCCTTTCCTTTGTGCAGGGAAGGACTCCCTGGAACGGGTCCACCCCTAGAGTTGGGTGTACCCTGTGTTTAAATTGGCGTCCAGTGAATATTGTTGGCGTCTAGTGAATTCCGTTGGCTTCTAGTGAATTCCGACTGTAATTACGCACTTCAGCTGATGACAAAGGAAATTGAAGAAGATCTCTCAGAAATAAGAATACTGCTACTCCAGTCATCCAGGCCTGGATGAACAGGCACATCATTCGAGGACAGAGGTCAATCCCAGCTAGGGACACAAGGCCTGGATGAACAGGCACAGCAATTGAGTTAAAACACCAGTAGGAACACAAGGCCTGGATGAACAGGCACATCATTCGAGGACAGAGGTCAATCCCAGCTAGGGACACAAGGCCTGGATGAACAGGCACAGCAATGGAGTTAAAACTCCAGTCGGAGGAACACAAGGCCTGGATGAACAGGCACATCATTCGAGGACAGAGGTCAATCCCAGCTAGGGACACAAGGCCTGGATGAACAGGCACAGCAATTGAGTTAAAACACCAGTAGGAACACAAGGCCTGGATGAACAGGCACATCATTCGAGGACAGAGGTCAATCCCAGCTAGGGACACAAGGCCTGGATGAACAGGCACAGCAATGGAGTTAAAACTCCAGTCGGAGGAACACAAGGCCTGGATGAACAGGCACATCATTCGAGGACAGAGGTCAATCCCAGCTAGGGACACAAGGCCTGGATGAACAGGCACAGCAATGGAGTTAAAACACCAGTCGGAGGAACACAAGGCCTGGATGAACAGGCACATCATTCGAGGACAGAGGTCAATCCCAGCTAGGGACACAAGGCCTGGATGAACAGGCACAGCATTTGAGTTAAAACACTTGTGGGAACACAAGGCCTGGATGAACAGGCACAGCAATTGAGTTAAAACACTTGTGGGAACACAAGGCCTGGATGAACAGGCACATCATTCGAGGACAGAGGTCAATCCCAGCTAGGGACACAAGGCCTGGATGAACAGGCACAGCAATTGAGTTAAAACACTTGTGGGAACACAAGGCCTGGATGAACAGGCACAGCAATTGAGTTAAAACACTTGTGGGAACACAAGGCCTGGATGGAACAGGCACATCATTCGAGGACAGAGGTCAATCCCAGCTAGGGACACAAGGCCTGGATGAACAGGCACAGCAATTGAGTTAAAACACTTGTGGGAACACAAGGCCTGGATGAACAGGCGCAGCAATGGAGGTCAAACACCGGTAGGAACACAAGGCCTGCACAGTAGATGGTCAGGCACAGCGATTCATGTCAGGAACATGTGCTGCAGTTTATTATCTGAAGCATAGGAGGCAATTAGAGCTGCTGCAATGCTTTGAATAGCTTTCATTCGTCTTGCCATTCACAGGGAAAATTTGGAAAGCCAAGCAAAGGCAGGTTTACTTTCAAAAACACTAGCATTTCCATCAACTCTGGTGCCAGCCTTGAGCGGTGAGGGCTCATGATATCCCCTGTCATTGAAAAGACACGTTCACTGAGCACACTGGTTGGTGGACATGACAGATATCGTTCAGCCACTTTGGCTAGGTGTGGCCAGACAGTGGACTTGTGTGCCCAATATGCCAGCGGATCTGTCTGCATGTTCTCTATCGGCTCTGAGAGATACCGTGTCACTGACAGCTGTGCTGCTGTCTCCTCCTGTGCTTGGGAGGCCTCAGAGTCACTCAATCCAGCTACTTTCTCTCTCGCCTGTTGCACAACTGATGAATCTTTATGGCCAACATGCCTTGGGCGTTCTGACGTGGAGGAGGAGGTACTACCTGTCACTGACACAGGGCTACTCCTGCCTGGGCTAGCAGCACAACTCTGTGACGTGCCGGCTGTTTCCACCTTTGCTTCAATCCTAATCTGACTATGTTTCTGCCTATAGCACTCCTGTTCACGGACCTTACCTAACAGCAGATCCTTCACATATGACAGACAATTGGTCTGTAGGGCGGGTTAACCTTTCACACGGGGATCACAGACAGAGGCAAGCATGTATGTGCTGTCCTCTGTTAAAGGCCTTAATCTGTCTTTCACCTGCTGCTGCAAAACGTCCAGACACTGCAGCACCTCAGCAGTCATTCCCTCTTGCTGTTTAAAGGCCTCCAAATGGTCATCCAGGAATTTAACTATAGGGATGATGTCAGCCAAGGTGGCACTTCTGGAACTCAGCTCCTCCGTGACATCCTTGAAGGGCTGCAGGATTTTTACCAGCTGACTCATGACTAACCAATCGCGATGCCCTAGGGGATTCTGCACACCTATGTCCATTCTACCAGAAAGTTCATGAAGGGGTGTCTGCAGCTCCAGTAACCTCTCTAGCATCATAAAGGTGGAATTCCACTGGGTGGCAATGTCTTGAATGAGACGCTTCTGAGGCATATCCAAATCAGTCTGCTTTTGTCGGAGAACCTGCCCCGCCTTGACACTTCTGTGGAAATGTGCTGCTATGTTCCTGCACTTCTGTATTAACCTACGCAGGTATTCATTCTCCTTGTCATTGGACTTCAAGCCCAGAGCTGACTTCACTACCAGATGCAGAGTGTGTGCAAAACATCGGATGTTCTTAAACCGCCCATCGCTTATTGCCTTAACCATGTTTGCACCGTTGTCTGTGACAAAAAACCCTGCCCGCGTTTTCCTGTCTCGCTGGTGCAGTTGCCAGCCCTCCAGCATCTTTCTGATGCATGCTAGAATATTGGCAGCGGTATGGGCCTGATCCGCCAGGTGGGTGTGCAGTAAAGCCCACCTCCACCCTGACGCTTCTTCAGTAATAGAGCTGCTGGCTGCCCCTGCCTCTGCCATGTCCCACCAGTGTGCTGTCAGAGAGAGGTAAGAGTGTGCAGCATTCATGGTGGTCCAGATATCGCAGGTGAAATGCACTCTTCCGTCTGCCTTAGCTAGCAGTGCTTGCAAGCGACTGCGACACTGCTTGTATAGGCTGGGGATGACCTTTCTACTAAATGTGGTTCTGGAGGGGACTTTGTAATTTGGAAGTACAACCTTCAATAAACGCTTGAAACCCACATTCTCCACTAACTGCAAGGGCTGTTCATCAAGGGCAATCATTTCCCCAATGCTCCTGGTTGCAACTTTTGAGGCTGCCTGCCTCCTACCCCGGGATAGCGTTACCGCACTCCACCCCATTTCCTCCATGGTGGATTGTCGCTTCTGCCACATGTCACTGGATTGCTGGCCTGCCGCCTGACTGCTAGAAGGGTATGAGGGAGTGGGCTGACTCTGCTGCTTTCCTACCACTGCACACTGCTTGAAAGGGGTCCCCCGACTAAAACTGCCACCATCCCCAGATGGCAGTAATCTTGTTGGGTGTTGCCTCTTAATATGATGGTTCATGCCAAAATTTGATAGATGTCCCATTTGCTTGCCTCTGCTAATATCCCTGGCACAGTAATTACACCAAGCATAATGCGGGTCTTCTGTCGCTTTAAAATGTTTCCAGATCGGAGATTTATTTTATGATCCTCCTCTCTTTACCACCTTTGGGGTGGATGCTGGCACTGGAGTTGAGGTACTAGTGGGTGGTGCACCCTGAGAAGCAATGCCAGCGGGGGCACGAGTCGTCACCCTCTGTCTCCCTTCTGACACCTCTTCCTCCTCCTCGATATCACTGTAATCTCTCACCTGCTGCACAGTTCTGGAGGTGGAGGCTAAGACAGGACTAACTGATTCTACAGAAGATTCGTCAGCTACTACTTCTTCAGTTTCTAATGAGAATCCCACCCAAGAAGATTCTTCTTCTGAATCAGAAGCTAACAGTGCCAGCGCTACCTCGTGACCGCTAAGTCTTAGTTGAGACTTTTGTCCCCCGGCTGCTCTTGGGTGTCTAAATTTTGTCGGGCTTGACTCTGCCTCCCCTTCCCTCTCCTCCAAAACTACAGGGCCAGAAACAAGTGGTGGCGATGGCAAAGTATCATGGGCCGATTTCGGGTTTTTTGCCATGGAACTGCCATCCCCTACAAAGAGTTTAGATTGCGACAGTTGCCTTTTTAGCTGTACTGGTGGTGTTGCACTTGTGTCTTTTGCGGTGCCTCAGCTGCCAGTCCCAATAAGTCGATTGCATCTCTCTTTCCCTGACATTATGGATGATTTTATGTGGTAACACTGCCCACTGTCCCACAATAATAATGTTCAGTCTGTTTAAAATTCCCAAATTAACAGACCCACTCAAGAACAATGTTCAGTCTGTTTAAAATACCAAAATGAACAGACTCACTCAATAACAATGTTCTTAAGTCTGTTTAAAAATACTAAAATGAACAGACTCACTCAAGAACAATGTTCAGTCTGTTTAAAATTCCCAAATGAACAGACCCACTCAAGAACAATGTTAGGTCTGTTTAAAACACTAAAATGAACAGACCCACTCAAGAACAATGTTCAGTCTGTTTAAAATACCAAAATGAACAGACTGACTCAATAACAATGTTCACTATCTGTTTAAAATACCAAAATGAACAG
This sequence comes from Rhinatrema bivittatum, assembly GCF_901001135.1. Classification (NCBI taxonomy): domain Eukaryota; kingdom Metazoa; phylum Chordata; class Amphibia; order Gymnophiona; family Rhinatrematidae; genus Rhinatrema; species Rhinatrema bivittatum. Next base: position 123,930,828 of record NC_042623.1, read on the forward strand.
ACCCACTCAAGAACAATGTTCTTAAGTCTGTTTAAAAATACCAAAATGAACACTCACTCAAGAACAATGTTCAGTCTGTTTAAAATACCAAAATGAACAGACCCACTCAAGAACAATGTTCACTATCTGTTTAAAATACCAAAATGAACAGACTCACTCAATAACAATCAGGCCTATCCAGTACCGAGCGGTAGGAAGAGCTGCGTTAGTGCCTACGGCACCCGCGGTTACCGCCCGCACAGTGCAGCTCACCTACCGCTCGATCCTGAAGCCTAATTATATGTAAATGTAAGCCGCGTCCGAAAAGCCTTAGTCCCGCGCAACCCAGGATACTGGATAGAGCGCCTATACAGGATCCTGGGTGCGCGGACCTAAGGCTTCACGCCACGCTGGTATCTGTCATTTCAAATGTCATTTGAAATGACAGATACCAGGAACCAACGGCGGCGACAGCGCAGAAACAACGGCGAAACGACTTGTCAGTGTCCCCCCTCCTCTTGGAGCAGGGCGCGAAAAGCCGCCTTGCTCCGGGAGGAGGGGGGACACTGACAGCGGCGAAGCAACGGCGAAGACAGCGGCGAAGCAACGGCGGCGACAGCGCAGAAACAACGGCGAAACGACTTGTCAGTGTCCCCCCACCTCTCGGAGCAGGGCGCGAAAAGCCGCCTTGCTCCGGGAGGAGGGGGGACACTGACAGCGGCGAAGCAACGGCGAAGACAGCGGCGAAGCAACGGCGGCGACAGCGCAGAAACAACGGCGAAATGACTTTTCAGTGTCCCCCCTCCTCTCGGAGCAGGGCGGAAAAGCCGCCTTGCTCCAGGAGGAGGGGGGACACTAGCAACGGTGAAGCTTTCCCCCAGCCCGGACGCCGGCAAAAAAACTTACTTTTTTGCAGTCAGCCATGAGCAGGAACACGATCTGGCCTGCCTTAGCTCCTCTCGACAAGATGGCCGCCTGCACGGGGAAAGCGTGCAATTGGCCGCTCAAGACGTGACATCACGACATCACGTCTTGAGCGGCCAATTGCACGCTTTCCCCGTGCAGGCGGCCATCTTGTCGGGAGGAGCTAAGGCAGGCCAGATCGTGTTCCTCCTCATGGCTGACTGCAAAAAAGTAAGTTTTTTTGCCGGCGTCCGGGCTGGGGGAAAGCTTCACCATTGCTAGTGTCCCCCCTCCTCCCGGAGCAAGGTGGCTTTTCGCGCCCTGCTCCGAGAGGAGGGGGGACACTGACAAGTCGTTTCGCCGCTGTCTTCGCCGTTGCTTCGTCGCTGTCTTCGCCGTTGCTTCGCCGCTGTCAGTGTCCCCCCTCCTCCCGGAGCAAGGCGGCTTTTCCGCCCTGCTCCGAGAGGAGGGGGGACACTGAAAAGTCATTTCGCCGCTGTCTTCGCCGTTGCTTCGCCGCTGTCTTCGCCGTTGCTTCGCCGCTGTCAGTGTCCCCCCTCCTCCCGGAGCAAGGCGGCTTTTCGCGCCCTGCTCCGAGAGGAGGGGGGAGACACTGACAAGTCGTTTCGCCGTTGTTTCTGCGCTGTCGCCGCCGTTGCTTCGCCGCTGTCTTCGCCGTTGCTTCGCCGCTGTCAGTGTCCCTCCTCCTCCCGGAGCAAGGCGCCTTTTCGCGCCCTGCTCCGGGAGGGGGGAGAAGAGACAAGCGGCGAAACAACTTACTTGCACGGGGGAAAGCGGTCTCCGTGGCAGCCCCAGTCCTCTCCCCTCCTCCCGAAGCCAAAAAAAAAAAAAGCTTTCTTTTTTTTGGCTTCGGGAGCAGGGGAGAGGACTGGGGCTGCCACGGAGACCTGCACCCATGATCGCAGCCGGGGCAGGTGAGCGGGGGCTGGGGGAAAGCTTGCCACCTACCCTTACCCATGCCTCTACCGCCTGGGTCAGGGTAGGCGGTAAGTTTGCAGGTTAAACGCGCAACAAAACGGCAGGGAAAGGTAGCGTTAGTCGGGGCGCGGGTTACAGGATGCTAGGGGAATAGCTAATTGGCTCGTTTGCATGCAATATCGAGCTAATTCGCTCGTTTGCATCCAATATACATGCCGCGGGTGGAAGGGGTTACCCGGGGAATTTAGGACGCGGTAGGAGTAGGTTAAAGGGGATTCGGGATCGCAGGAAGGGCTAACGCGGCCGGAACGTGAGTTAAAAGCGGCTTAGGAGCAGGGTAAACGCGGCCGCACTTTACAGGATAGGCCTGAATGTTCTTAAGTCTGTTTAAAAATACCAAAATGAACAGACCCACTGAAGGACAATGTTCAGTCTGTTTAAAATGCCCACTGCCTCACTGCCTGCCTGGCAGTGCACTCAATGTGTGTGTGTGTGTGCAGTGCACACAGAACTAGCTTCCTTTTAAGCAGATAAGAGGCAGAGTACTGCGGCCCAGGCACTTCCCAGCACAGACCCACTCAAGGACAATGTGTTGAGTCTGTTTGAAAATACCAAGATGAACAGACTCACTCTCAATAACAATGTTGTTAAGTCTGTTTAAAATTCCCAAATGAACAGACTCACTGAAGGACAATGTTCAGTCTGTTTAAAATGTCCACTGCCCACTGCCTCACTGCCTGCCTGGCAGTGCACTCAATGTGTGTGTGTATGTGTGTGTGTGTGTGTGTGTGTGTGTGTGCAGTGCACACAGAACTAGCTTCCTTTTAAGCAGATAAGAGGCAGAGTACTGCGGCCCAGGCACTTCCCAGCACAGACCCACTCAAGGACAATGCGTTGAGTCTGTTTGAAAATACCAAGATGAACAGACTCACTCTCAATAACAATGTTGTTAAGTCTGTTTAAAATTCCCAAATGAACATACCCACTCAAGGACAATGTTCAGTCTGTTTAAAATGCCCACTGCATGACAGACTAAGTAATTGGAATTTAATAAAGCAGGAATTTTTTTCACTCCAGAAACATGGATGACATTGAAAATATAAATATCTCTCTCCAAGCCAGCCCAACACCCTCAATGGTAAATAGAATACTTGGTCACTGCTAGCTGACTAGACCACTACACTGCTTGAAAGAAACAGGAATAGGAATACTAGTGACTGTAGCTGACCCTGCCACTAATGCAAGACCAGGAATATTTTTCTTTCCTTTCCTAGCCTAACACAGAATCTGTTCTGTGTTGTCTATCAAATCTGGTTCTGGTTCTGCTTCTGGTTCTATTTCTGCTTGCCTGCCTGCCTGAGCCTGCCACCCAGCCCACCACCTCCCCACAGAATCGCTGGAAATGTGCGTGAGTCCTCGTGCTGCTGCTTATATAGTGCTGGCTCGTGAGTAAAATCCTCAGAGAGCACTGAATGACAGCGCGATTCGCTGCATTCAGTGCCACTCTGAAAACGTGAATGCAGATTCGCTGCGTTCCGGAATCCATGCCAACCTGTCCGACCCTTTTATGTGAGTCACTGCGACTCACAGGAAAGGATCAGACAGGTTGGCATGGTTAGCGCAGGGGCGCCGCCATTTTGTGCTAATCCGGGGCTCCGAGCTCGCAGCTAATGGCGGCGAGAAAAGCGCGCCTCGCGGTTCAACGTATTCAACGTAGCTATGTTGAATACGTTGGAAGTCGCGATGCGTTGCGCATCATCACTTTTTTAAGTTAAAAAAATAATAAGTTGCGCATCATCACTTTTTAAAGTAAAAAAAAAAATAAGTTGCGTTTTACATATACGTTCAAAACGAATGCAAGACCCCCAAGGTATAACTTGGCACTCATTTTAGCTTCCATATCCCTGACACTACACCTTGGGAGGTTTGTTGCCATTTAGTCTAACTACCATACCCCAAGATGCTATACCTGGGGGGTCTTCCTGATGCTTTGCCTAGCTGACATGATCTTGACACACCTTGGTGGTCTTGGTGTCAATCTGCCTTGCTGCTATACCCTTTTGCTACACCTTTGGAGTCTAGATGCCACACTTCATTGCTGCTATACACCTTATGCTACTCCTGAAGGTCTTGTTGCTGCATGACTAACTGCCATGCTCCTGATGCAACACATTGGGGTTTTGCTGTCACTCTGCCTATCTGCTTCACACTTTGACTGGTGCTTTTCAATATATTTATAAATGAACTGGAAAGGAATATGATGAGTGAGGTAATCAGATTGTCAGATGATAAAAAATTATTTCAAATATTTAAATTACAAGCGGAATGTGATAAATTGCAGAAGGACCTTGCAAGTCTGGAAGATTGGGCATCTAAATGGCAGATGAAATTTAATGTGGACAAGTGCAAGGTGATGCATATAGGGAAAATAACCATGCTGTAGTTACACGATGTTAGGTTCCATATTAGGAGCTACCACCCAGGAAAAAGATTTTGGCATCATAGTGGATAATACATTGAAGTCCTCGGCTCAGTGTGCTGTGGCAGTCAAAAAAGCAAACAAAGTTAGGAATTATTAGGAAGGGAATGGTGAATAAAATGGAAAATGTCATAATGCCTATGTATTGCTCCATGGTGAGATCGCACCTTGAGAGCTGATTTCAATTCTGGTCACCGTATCTCAGTAAAGTTATAGTTGCGCTGAAGAAGGTACAGAGAAGGGTGACAAAAATGATAAATGGGATAGAATAGCTCCCTTATGAGGAAAGGCTAAAGACATTAGGGCTGTTCAGCCTGGAGAAGAGACGGCTAAGTAGGGATATGATAGAGGTCTATAAAATCGTGAGAGGTCTAGAACGGGTAAACGTGAATCGGTTATTTATTCTTTCAGATAATAGAAAGACTGGGAGCACTCCAGGAAGTTAGCAAATAACACATTTAAAACAAATCAGAGAAAATTCTTTTTCACTCAGTGTACATTTAAGCTCTGGAATTTGTTGCCAGAATGTGGTTTGTACATTTAGTGTAGCTGGGTTTAAAAAAGGTTTGGATAAGTTCTTGGAGGAGAAATCTATTAACTGCCATTAATCAAGGTGACTTAAGGAAAAGCCACTACTATTACTGGCATTAGTAGCATGGGATCTACTTAATTTTTGGGTACTTGCCAGGTGCTTGTAACCTGGATTGGTCACTGTGGAAACAGGAAGCTGGGCTTGATGACCCTTGGTCTGACCCAGTAAGGCAACTTCTTATGTTCTTATGTTACTCCTTTTGGATCTTGCTGACATGCTACCTTGCTGTTATGAACATTCTGCTATGCCTTGGGTGACTTGCTGTCACTCTGTCTAGCTGACATGACTCTGATTTTACACCTATGAGGTCTTGCTGCCTCTCTGCCTTGCTGCTATACCTCTTAGGCTTCATCTTGTAAGTTTTACTGTCACTCTGCTTTGCTGCATCCATGGCCATGATTCTACATCGTAGGGGGACTGCTGCCAACCTGCCTAGCAGTTATGTCCCTGACTCTACACCTTGGAAGACTGTATGCATCCCTGTTTGATGTTTGGATTCCAGCCTAGTTATTCTACCCTACTTCTCTCTTGGTTATGTTGGCGTATTTTATCCACAAAATAAAATAGAAAAAAAAGTAGAAATTTCTCCTTCCACCCCCTTCTTATCTGGCTCAATGTCTTGCTGTTTATGTCTGCTACTATTGCTTTATGGCCTGTTCCTGGCTTTCTCATGGTGACTTGGAGAATAGATGCTATTATGAGTTAAATTATACTGTTTTGTGGTGCCTTGGGGAATTCATACAACTGTTGATGTTGCCTTAACTGCTCTCTTGGTATATTCACTGCTTTTGGCTGTTCAGCCATCTACCATGATGCCCTGAGATTTTGATGCTTCTGTACTGTTTGTGATACCCAGCTCACATGCTACACCTTTATGGGTTTGCTGTTTCTGAACACACATTCTATGCGTTAAGAGTTTTGATTCCTCTGCGCTGTTTGTGATAGCAACATAGGGACATAATAAATGCCATGCTGAGTCAGACCAAGGTCCACTGAGCCCAGCAATCTCTCTCTAACAGTGGTTCTATTATATTCCCAGATGTAAGCGCTGGCTTTCCCAAGACTACATGGCTAATAACTGTTTATGCACTTTTTCTTCAGGAACCTGTCCAATCCCCCTTATAACCCCAATATATTAGTTGTTTTGACCATGTCCTCTGGCAACACATTCCATATCATGATTGTACACTGAGTGAAAAATTATTTTCTATGATTTTGTTTTAAATCTGAGGGTTGCTTCTTTCATGGGGTGTTCACTAGTCCTAGTGTTGTTTGAAAGAGAAAATAACTCATCCCTATTTACCCATTCCACCCCATTCATGGTAATATAAATTTCAATCATATTCCCTTTCAGTCATCTCTTTTCCAATCTAAAGAGCACTAATATGTTTAGCCTTTCTTCTTAAGAGAGCTTTTCCATTCCCTTTATCATTTTGACACCCTTCTTTGTTTCTTTTCTATGTCCGCTATGTCTTTTTTGAGATGGGCAACCAGAACTGCATACAATACTCAAGGGGCAGTTGCACCATGGATCCAAAGCCATTATGACAGTCTCAGTTTTGCTTTTTATTCCTTTACAAATAATTGCTAACATTCTATTTACCTTTTTGACCAGATTCAAGGTATTGAGAACAAGTACTCCGAGGTCCTTTTTCCTGGGTTGTGAATCCTAGCACAGAACCCAGCATCATATATTTATATTTGGGATTATTATTCTCTTTCTGCATTACTTTGCACTTGCCCATATTAAATTGCATCTGCCATTTAGAACTCCTAGTCTCACAAGGTCTTTCTGCAGTTAATCACAATCTACTGCCATTGTAATGACTCAAAACAATTTTGTGTCATCTGCAAATTCGGTCACATCAATCATTGTTCCCTTCTCCAGATCATTTATTAATATGCTAAATAACACAGGTCCCAATACGGACCTCTGGGGCACTCCACTAATGACCTTTCTCCATTTGGAAAAACTGACCATTTAATCTTACCTCTGTTTCCTGTCATATCCTGTTACCAATCCACAATAGGACACTGTCTCTGATCTCATGACCTCCCAATTTCCTGAGGAGTGTCACATGAGAGACTTTGTCACATGCCTTCTGAAAATCCAAATACACTCCAGCTCACTTTTGCCTGCATCTTTTTTTATACCCCCAAAAAAATCTAGTAAATTGGTAAGTAGGGATGTGAATCGGGCTTAGGACGATTGAAAATATCGGACGATATTTTCAAAATCATCAGAAATCGGGGGCTCCCGATACGAGAACCCCATGATTTTGTTCCTGGGGTTCTCTTATCATTTTGGGGGAGGGCGGGAAAAACGGCACACTAAAACAATCCCTAAACCCACCCCGACCCTTTAAAACTGTTCCCTTAGTTTCCCCCATCCTCCTGAACCTCCCAAAAACTATTTACAAGTACCTGGTGGTCCAGTGGAGGTCCCGGGAGCCATCTCCCGCTCTCGGGCCGTTGGCTGCCACTAATCAAAATGGTGCCGATGGCCCTTTGCCCTTACCATGTGACAGGGTATCCGTGCCATTGGCTGGCCCCTGTCACATGGTAGGAGCACTGGATGGCCCGTGCCATTTTTAAAGATGGCGCCAGCCGTCCATTACTCCTACCATGTGACAGGGCCTGGCTAATGGCATGGATACCCTGTCACATGGTAAGGGCAAAGGGCCATCGGCGCCATTTTTATTAGTGGCAGCCGACGGCCCCGAGAGCAGGAGATCGCTCCCGGGACTTCCACTGGACCACCAGGTACTTGTAAAAAGTTTTTGGGGGTTCGGGAGGGTGGGGAAAGCTAAGGGAACAGTTTTAAAGGGTCGGGTAGGTTTTTTTGTTTATCGGCTCGGGCGCAGCCGATAAACAAAACCACGATCGGGCCGCCCAAAAAAAAATTAACGATGTGAATCGGAACCGGAATTGGAACTGATTCCGGTTCCGATTCACATCTCTATTGGTAAGGCATGACTTTCCTTTGCAAAACCCATTTTGACTCTCACCCAAACTATGTCTATATGGTACGTAATTTTGTTTTTAAGAATAGCTTTGAATATTTTGCATGGCACCAATGTCAGACTCACTGGTCTCACATTCACCACCCCTCCAGTTTTCTGGTATTGTGGCTATTTTAAATGATAAATTGCAAATCACCAGAAAAAGGTCTGCAATTTCATATTTGAGTTCCTTCAGAACTCTGGGGTGAATACCATCCAGTCCTAATGATTTGTTATTCTTTAGCCTGTCAATCTGAGTTATTACATCCTCCAGTTTCAGAGTGATTCCATCCAGTCACATAGAGACATCACCATCAAGAAATGTTTCCAGTGTGGATAGGATCTTGCCAGCCTCCCAGTATCTGAATTCAAGAAAACATAGAACAAGCAAAGGGAATCTCTGAGGGAGTGGTATAGATAACAGTGCTGAGCAGTGTGTGGATGGGCAATCTAGATAGGTCATATGGTCTTTGGCTGCCATTATGTTTCTGTGTTTCTAAGTATGACAGACTATGAATCTGAAAACACAAATCGCTGCTTGCAATTAACATGAAATGTTGTCTTTCCTTTTCTAACACAGCAGTCACACATTTAATGTGATTTTCTGTAATACGTAAATCTTATAAGAAGAAAACTAAAGTGTAGTCTACAGTCAACACTAATTTTAATTCAGCGCACATCATTTGTAACTTAAATTTCAAAATTAGGATACATTGATAGAAATAGCACCATATTAGTACTCTTCAAAATATAGTGCAAAGATGGAGCACATTGCACCAATAAAAATTGCAAATGCATAGGTATACATCTGCATTTGATAATTGGTATACTTTGGAGTAGTCACTGGAGTATATGTTTACCTGACCCCAATTATGTGTAGATAATGAAACAAAACTCATGAAAGAATAATAACTCTGGATCTTAAATTTACAGATAAATTCAGACAAGGAACAATTCTGGACACACGTCATTTCCGATGGCTTCAGGATAGCAGTAGTTTGGAAGTATGGTGGGATTTACATGGACACAGATATCATATCCATAAAGCCTCTCCAAGAAGTAGATTTCCTGGCATTTGAGGAACTACGAACTTGCAGCAGTTCGGCATTTGGTTTTCAAAGGCACCATGAATATCTATGGGAATGTATGGAGGACTTTGTGAAGAACTATAGAGGAGCCATATGGGGACAACAAGGTCCCCTGCTGCATACCAGAGTTATAGCAAGGCGATGCGAGTTTCCAGATTTCAAATATATAAAAGATGGCACATGTAAGAATATTTCTATTTTGCACCCGCAGCGATTAAGTCCAATTCACTATTCTAATTGGGGAAAATATTTTGAGGTCTGGGACCACCAGAACACCTTTAATAATTCATATGGCTTTCACATGTGGAATTTCATGAACAAGAGTAAGAAAAAGGTGATGGCAGGAAGCAATTCATTGGCTGAGAACCTCTTTATCAAAAACTGTCCACTTACTTATGAATTCATTTTGAAATCTACACCAGGAAAGTAAACATGGGATGGTAACTTTATTAAAGTCAATAGTTTAGTACTCATTATTCTCCACAAAATCAGAGATTTCCAATGAGCTATCTGTAAAAGTATTTGGACCTTGTAGGAAGAACTCCATAGATGTTGCATGGATAATTTCAATTCTATTTTCTTGTTCAAATCCTCAGTTTATTTTATCCCAGCTCACTCCAGGTCAACAGAACATACTGATCCAATCCTGGTTTTGGTCTGTTGCATGCATGGATTTGTAGTCTGATTGTCACATGGATTTTTCTTAGACAGAGCTACAACCCTATGCCTGCACGGGACAAAACCAGGATTGTGTGAGCTGCATGTTTCTCCCATGCATTCTATTCAAGAGTGTAACTGCCACTCCATGTCCATTCACATTATCCACTTTCTTTCTATTTACAGTTGTAACTGCTGTTCCATGTAGGTTACTCCCATGTTTTAGATTTATGGTTGCAACTGCTGATCTGTGTAGGTTACCGGATGCCTTCTATTTAGGGATCAAAAATGAAGAACATATTGGTAGGTGTATCTTGTACTTGACCACTGGATCAAATATGAAAATCAGAAACTTCTGCCTTTGAAAACCTCTGCATTGTCCTGGGGCAAATGGCCTTCTCCTTCCCTGGGCTAGGAAGACAATAACATAATACAAAGCTTGTTCACATTCTCACAAGGAATTGTACAAGTCTCTTGAAGGTCATGCTTAACACACACCTGTCAGTGCTATGTTGAGCTTGATTTTGTAGAGCTGGTACCATGGTACGATCTAAATTGGATGTTTCTGTATTACCTGAAGTTGTTCTTCATTTTTTATTTCCAGCTCATCAACATTCTAAAGTTTGTGATACAAAGAAGACTTACCTATTGGCTCTTCTCTTAGCCTCCCCCTTTCCCTGTGGACTTGCTCTAGAGATGGTAGTATCTGTCGCACTATACCAGTTACCCCCGTGCTTATCAATTTCCCAAACTCAAGGAAAGAAGCAGACTTTAGCAGGACTGGCCTTTCATTTCTACTACACTAGGCAGAGTTCCAAGTGTGGTAAGCAATAGAGCCAGCACTAGCATACAGACAGAACAGGTAACCATCGAGGGTGGCAGATTGCCTAGCGCAGTAAAATATATCTGCCTAGATCTTTTACATTTACATTTATTGGATTTATGAATTGTTCAACATAAAATAGGCCTGAGCAATGAACATAGGAAACATATATAATCATAAAATGTCTCTAGCTCCTTTTCCCTGTGCCTCTATTCTTCCCCCAGTGCCTTCATTTCCTTTCTAAATGTGCTCCCTTCCCCCTCCCCCCTCTACTCACCACTGCCCTATATGCATTCTGTCTGCATGTGGGTCTATTCTCTTTCCCACAACATCTTTTCTCTGTGCCCATTCAACCACTCCATTCTCTGTAGCCCTGCTCCTTCTGTGTGCCTCTGCATCCTTCTGTACCCTTCCACTTCATGCACATTCCATACTTTCCCCCTTACTCCTGCTCCCTTCCGTACTCTGTACCACTGCTACCTCCCCTGATGCACCTGTGCCCACTCTCCCTTCCTCTTTCCCTCTCTTTTGTCTCTTCTATTTGACTTCATTCCCTTTCTCCTTCCCTCTGTATTCTCATTTCCTCCTTACCTAGCTAGTCTTTTTTAAAGTGAGGCAGTCCTAGACCTAGTTGGTATTAGAAACAGCAGTAGTACTCTGTCTCTGTACATGCTCACAGTCCCAAAAGTGGTCCCCCTTCCTCTTCCAGACGGGAAAGTCGTACAGGAGGAGGTGAAATGATGAATATGGGGGCTGTGAGCACATGCTGATTTATAGTACTTGTATCAGGTCCAATGTTCCCTGCACAACTTTGCTGCTTTGAATGGTATGGGGATGGGACTGGATTTTGAGAGAATAGGTACAGGAGAAAGGATTATAGTGAGGAATGATGGAGAATAAGTATGGTTTAGAGAGAGGTGGAGATCATATGTGGAGACTGGGGAGTAGGGGATGGAGAAAGGAAACTTGCAATAAATATTGGTCTGCCTAGTATAGCTAGAAATGACAGGCCAATCTTATTAAAGACTGCTTCTTTCCTTGAGTTTGGGATATTGATAAGCATGGGGGTAACTGGCATGGTGCAACAGATACTACCATAAGCTTGCTGGGCAGACTGGATGGACCATTTGGTCCTTCTCTGCAGTTATTTCTATATTTCGGGAGGGGGTGAGGCGTGGCCTTTGAGCAAGATGGCCGCATGATCTGGAGCTCTGGCTATCCAGATCCCATCAAAAGCGAACCTAAAACAATCAAAGCTTAAAAGGTTACCAAAGAGAGTACTTTTAGATCGCAACACAAGATCGATGGCTGTGTGATGTCATGCAAGGCAAAGCAAGTCACAGACAAACAAAAGTCAGAGAGACATGGAAAAATTTAACATGGATTAGAAATTACTGCCCAGAAAATAATCACAACAGGATTTTTACAAGAGACGTGTAAGGGTGAAAGAGGCTGATGACTGAATAGTTTGGAGGCAAGGTGAGATTGTAGGGGTCAGGTAGGAACCCCTCTTCATGTAAATCCCTGGGAAGGAAGCAAAATTTCATGCAATAACATCAGAAGCCCCATGGAGTCACAGTGACATTAGACAACCTATGGGAGGGACAGGGAGTAGTGTAGCTTGCCCTCAGCAGGTTCACATTATTCTCTCACACATCCTTCCCCATCCCACCAAAAGTAGCAGAACTGTAAAGGGAAACCTGAACCTGGCTGTAACTGGGAACAGCAGCAGCACTTTGTCTCAGTACACAAGGACTGTGGGTCAGAAGATGCTCACAGGCCCATATCAGCTCTTCATCTCCTCCTGTATGAGTTTCCTGTTTGGAAGAACAGGATAGACCACACCGGGGAGAAAAACACGGGAATGGAATTAAAAAAAAAGTGTGGGATATATCCAGAAGATCCCTGGTGGCAAGAAAATTGTAATGGAACACTGGGCAATCTGTACAGTATGGCAGGTACAATCCACAACAGCAATGTGCTTCCAAGAAACCATTCTAGTAATCTGCATGGAATGATGATTATAGTCCAGTAACAGCATGGCACTGCAATGTGCTTTCAAGAAGGCATTGGGGTATTCTGCACAGAGCTGCAGTTGTAATCCTAAACAGAAATGGTACAAACGCATTAAGACTCCAAGAAGACTGGGGGCATGCATGGAGGGACCATGGGTAAACCGAAACTTCAATGAGCTTGGTGTTAGCTGGTAAGCAAAGATGCCTGGAATTTGCTACTAGCAGAGTTGGTGTAGGCCATCACTGTGACAAATTTTGCTATGTTGAGGAGGAGAAAGAGTAAAGTTGAGAAATGAGTTGAGAAAGGAGGTAAAAGATGTGGGGAGAGGGAGTTGTTATATTATGTGTGGGAATTCATATGTGCATCTACTCAAATTGCACAAATCTCAATGGTCTCCATGTGCCAACATTCACTATCTGCCATGTTATAAGTTGAATTAATATATGTATTTGGTGAATTTTTATTACTAAATTGATTATGGGAACATATTGTACTTTCTGTCATATGGATTTCATTACAGTTCATTAACTGTGCACATCCTCTAAACATATCTTATATTTGAGCTAAAAGACAAGGTGTAAGCAATGACAATCTATCGTTGCCTCTCACAAGAATATTACATTAATTATATTTGAGTATGGTGTCTCCTTTTTTTCATTTGTTGCTTATTGTGACCATTGTTTTGACAAAGATATAATGAGTGGGGATCCTACTCTGTTGGGAAAAGGTAATGTTCTTACGAGGTGGGTTGTATATGGAATTAGGGAAAGATATTCCCAAGAATTATGATTTTATCAGTGCCTGCCCGAAAAATAAATTATGTAACTGGTAACATTATGATCTAATTGCCATTTATTGAGAGTATGTAGGAAAATGAATCAACTCTACAATGTATGTGTGAATGTGTGTGTTGCGCGCCTCTTCCACGTCCGGCCCGCGCATGGGCCTGCTCACCTTGCTAGCTCCTCTGCAGGTCCCGGGTCGGTCTCCCCAGCAGCAGCCGCGAGCTCCGCTAGGCCTCGGCGTCCCGTGGCGGTGGTCGCCGGGTCTTCCACTGTGCACCAGGCCTCACGCCGGAGAACGGTGTCTCCAGTGGCGTTGGCCACGTCCCTACGCGCGTGCATGCGTGGACTGCCTGGCCTCTTGTGGGGCCAGGGGCGGGTCCTAGCTCCATGGCGCGCCCTGATTGATGGAACAATATAAGGAAGTCCCTGCCTGCATTTCCTTGCCTTGGCATTGTATTGTGTGCTAGGTTGCCTCCACGTTCACAGTCTTGTTCCAGGATCCTACTGTTCCAGCCTTGTTCTAGTGTCCTACTGTTCCAGCATCCTCCTGTTCCTGCGTCTGTCTGTTCGTCTTCCCAGGTAGTACCCTCGGACTGTCTCTCTGGAACTGACATTGGCCTGTTCCTTCTCCTTCCTGTCTGCTGCCTGCATCCTGACCCCTGCCTGCCTTGTGACCTCATCTGACCTCTGGAACCTGACCTCTGCCTTGTTGACTACTCCTTGGATTGATCCTCAGATTCTGACCTCGGCTACCATTGACTACGTCTCCTGATTCTGGCTCTGTCCCTTGCCTTGTCAACGCCTACGCTGTTTGGGCCTTCCTTGCCTCTCCAGGCCAACAGCATGAAGTTTGACTGTGCTCCCTTGCTGATCGTGGGCATGCCGCTCTACTACCTCTCTGGGAGATCCTGAGAGGCCCACCTAAGTCCAAGCTGCCAGGGACCCTATGGGCTCCACCCGGGGGAACCTCGGGCTTCCAGTGGTGAAGCTCATCTCATCCTCTGTCTCTTCCTGTGCTCCGCCCCCTGGGGGCAGGTGCTCCCTGGTCCCTACCAGGGAGCCGTTCTCCACTGCTCCAGGACAAGGGTCCACCTCCAAGTGCAACAGTGTGTGTTTGTAGATTTGTGATGTGTAATTTGTAGAAAGTTTTATAAAAATAATGGTCAACAAATAAGTTGAATTTGACTAAATTAATATATTTCTAACTAGCTTTCAAAGATTAGATCCCCTTCACTGAGTCAATGCATTGGGTATCGTTCAAAAGCCAGTTGCAAATATATTAATACCTGCTTTAAAAGCATCTAAGGCCCAAATGGAAAGCACAATATTTGTATACACATTAGTGATACTGTTAGTTCCCTGACTGTAATGCTAAAGCAAATGCAAAAACTTAAAAATAATAGAGATGTGAATGGCCGGTGCCATTTTTAAAGATGGCGCCTGCCATCCAGTGCTCCCTCCAAGTGACAGGGGCCGGCCAATGGCACGGATACCCTGTCACATGGTAAGGGCAAAGGGCCATCGGCGCCATTTTGATTAGTGGCAGCCGCCGGCCCGAGAGCGGGAGATCGCTCCCGGGACCCTCACTGGACCACCAGGTACCTGTAAAAGGTTTACAGGGGGGTCAGGAGGGTGGGGGAAGCTAAGGGATTAGTTTTAAAGGGTCGGGTTGGGTTTAGGGGTTATTTTTGTGTGCCGTTTTTCCCGCCCTCCCCCAAAATGATAAGAGAACCCCACGAACAATTTCATGGGGTTTTCCTATCGGTTTCGGAGAGCCCCCGATTTCTGACGACTTTGAAAATATCGTACGATATTTTCAATCGTCAGAAATACGATTCACATCCCTAAAAAATAAATTTTTAAAAATGCAATTGACCTTTGGCACCATGAACAGTCTTAGGGTAACCAGAGTACAGATTCAGGCTGGACTTGGGCAGACATTTTGTATAAATTTCTTTATTAGTGACAAAAAAGCAAACAAAAGCAGCTCGTAACAGTTCAACATAAATGTAGTATTTCAACTTACAGTTCAGCAGTATTTCCTTTCTCTAGACTTCCTTCTGTTCTCTGGGACTCCTGTTCCCTTCTGGGCCTGGCTAGTTATACACCTTCCCAGGGTCCTCCACCTAGACTAGGTCTCCGTGCTGTCTTAGGTTAAGGTGGACCAGGATATATCTCTAGATAGTCTTTTAAGGTGTTTTGGGGTTTTCTCCTGTATACTTCTTCATATGACCTCACAGGGATACATTTCTAAAGCATAGATAGGAGAGACATATGTAGATTGTCTGCTGCTACATCACGCTTCTGCCCCTCGGGGTCTGGGTCAGAGCGTCTACGTCACAAGACGCTGACTCTATACTTCTGCTCTGGACCTGTCTCAGCGCTTCAACATTACTGAACTGTGTCTCTACATCCCCACTCCTCGGGGCATCTCTCAGCGCTTCTACATTACAGGATCCTGTTACTGTACTGCTGTCCCTCAGGCAGTCCCTCTGCGCTTCTTCTCTACTCGAACCTGCTACAGCGGATCACCCGCTCTAGTCAGCATACCACTATACAAGCCTCTGCTCCTGCACTTCCTCTCCTCAGGGCCAGTTCCACGTGGTCCTGCTCTACTGTCTTCGGAACTGCGGTAGCATCTCACCCCTTGAGGCTTTCTCTCTCTCCCCATCCGAGAGTACCTTGGTCTTGGACAAAACCTAACCTCTCTGACACTCTCTTCTTCCAGCCTCCTACTCTCTCCGGGATCAGCCACACAGAGGTGCACCTAAGACCAGCCGGCCCCGGCACCCAAGGGCTCAACCTGCGGGGAACGAGGGCCGGTACTGGCGAAGTTCCTGTTTGCCTCTGTTCTTGGCCAGACTCGCCTCCCAACGGTGGGATCTGCGGGGCCCAACCCCGCAGGTAGCACCAATCCAACCTTGGGCCAAGGGTCCACAAATCCTAACAGCAGCAAAGTATGAATGTTCTCGGCCGCCCCTCTTAATCATGACCCTAGTTCTAAAAACCAACAAAATAGAACCGGAGTCGTATTCCATTATTCCTAGTTAAAATATTGAGGTGACTGATGTGCTTTGAATACCCTAAATTTTTTCATATTAAACACTTCAAACCCTCCGGATACTTTGTCAAGAGCATCAAGGAGGCACTGAGAAGCAGGGGTTGGGACAGGTTATAGCTTGTCTTATGCTGGACCTCCAGCTTGATCCCAAGATCCAACTATGAGCTTTTTAACTGCAACACTTTAATATATACTATTGGAGCTGGAATTACCACTGCTGTTCGCACCAGACTTGCTCTTTAATAAATCCTTGCTAAAGTCATTCCAATTACAGGGCCCCACTTTTTCCGAGTCAGGAGTAGATAATTTGTATGGCAGTTGCCTTCTTTGGCTGTGGTAGCTATTTTCAGGCTTCCTTTTTGGAATCAAAACCCGATATCCTGTTACCAGTGGTCACCATAGTAGGTCCAGAAAGTACCATTGAAAGTTGATAGGGCAGACATCCAAATGTATAATCGCCATCACTGAGACATGTGAGCAGCCCAAGGTTATCTAGAGTCACCAAAGCAATTGGGCAAGCCTGGATTGGTTTTGGTCTGATAAATGCATGCATCCCAGAAGGTCAGTGTTCATCAGCATGTATTGCTCTAGAATTAGCACAGTTATCCAAGCAAAGATGGCGTGATCCAAGGAACTGTAACTGATTTACAAACCATCCACAGTTTCACTGTATTGGCAGTGTATACTTATACATGAATGGCTTAATCTTTTAGAGAAGCATATGCTACTGCAAGATCAACCAGGTAGCTGTGGCTCTGACTGGACTAGGCATGCCCTCCCCACTCTCTACTGCCAAATGGGGGGCATGGAGTGGGGAGTAGTTTAGTGTGTGGGGTATGCCTCATGTTCCAAACAAGGTTCCAATCCTCTGCCCTGCAGCAGAAGGGAGGACCTCAGCACAGCTGAAAACAAAAAAAGGCAGCCACCCCAATCTCCAGTGAGGCAGCAAAAATGGTAGCCACATGCACTAAAATGATGAGTTGCAAGAGCCAGAGGAAGATGCGCATGTCAGGCAACTGACGTTCTCCTTGACTTGGCTGCCAGGAGAAGGGTATAGTCTTGGATACATGCAGAAAACAGTGGATGAGCTGCTGGACACCTTGGTCTCTCTGCAGAGATGACAGATCCAGGAGGGGATATGCAACATCCACCATGAAGTGAAAGTACATTTATTTACATACAGGGTTATTAGAGGTCAATATTCCAAAGCCATCTAGACATATCTCAAAAGTTATCTAAATGGCACAAATGTCTGGATATAAAGGTGGCATTACTGGGGATTTCCGGAAAGTAGTTCAATGATCCAGCTAACTTAGCTGAATATCGCATATATCCAACTAGGTTATCCAGATAACTTTAGACCTGCTTGGAAGATATCCATAAAGTAGCACTATGCCTCCAAAACCCCTAAATAATTAAAGGGGTGTTGCGTGTGCCGGCCACGGCAGGCCCTCGGCAGGCCCGCTTACCCTTTGCTGCCGAATCCATGTCCCTCGTGGCAGAAGGCCACCGGCTCCATACTCGAGCCAACCCCGGTGCTCCAGATACTGTGACTAGCTCCTCTGTTCCTTGGCAGGCCTCTCCGCGTGGTCTGCGGAGTGTCACCACTGTTCAGCTCTGCGCCCCTCCCTAGGCACGCGCACATCTCTCTCTCTTTTAAAGTGCCCACTGCAAGAACTTGGCCGTGGCCTCGAAAGATGACATTGCTGAAGCTCCAGTATAAAAGGCTGGGCTCAGCTCCTGTTAGTCGCCTTTACAACAGGTCTCCACGCTGGTCGTGTACTTCGTTGCCTCCTGGTAATTCCTCTACGTTCCTGTTCCTGGTTGTCTTCCTCATTCTTGCATTCCTGCTACCCAGCTTTCCTTATGGACTGATCTTCTCCTAGACCTAACTTCTGCTTTGCCTGACCACCCCATTGATCTTCTCCTGGACCCGATCTCTGCTTTGCTTGGCCATACCATCGACCTTCTCCTGGATCCAACCTCTGCTTCGCCCGACCGCACTACTGATCATCTCCTAGTCCAGACCTTCACTTTGCCTGACTATGCTACTGATCATCTCCTAGCCCAGACCTCCGCTTTGTCTGACTACGCTACTGATCATCTCCTAGCCCAGACCTCTGCTTTGCTTGACTATGCTACTGATCATCTCCTAGTCCTGACCTCAGCCTTGCCTTGTCACCACTCCTTGATTGCCACAAGCCCTGACTCCTGCTTGCTCTATAATGCCTCCCCTGTCTACATCCTGGACTTGGCCTTTCAGGCTTCGACCTGTTCTTTCTCAGGTGGTCCTGCCTTACTTTGGTTCCTATTGGCGCCCGGGTCTCTGGGACTCCGCCTCATCCAGTACAGACTCTCCAGTCCTGCTGTTTCTGCCTCTGGGCTGACCTCTCCATCTCCTCTTCAACGATGACATACAGAGGCCCACCTAACTCCAGCTGGCCCTGGTACCCAAAAACTCAACCCACAGTGAATGAGGGCTGATATTGGCAAAGCTCCAGCCGGCCTCTGTCAGTCAGACCACTCCGCCTGCC
This sequence comes from Rhinatrema bivittatum, assembly GCF_901001135.1. Classification (NCBI taxonomy): domain Eukaryota; kingdom Metazoa; phylum Chordata; class Amphibia; order Gymnophiona; family Rhinatrematidae; genus Rhinatrema; species Rhinatrema bivittatum. Next base: position 123,949,686 of record NC_042623.1, read on the forward strand.
AACGGTGGGGACCTGTAGGATCTCTCCTACGGGTAGCGTCAACCCCTCCTGCACTTGGACCGTCGGCTGCCAGTATTCAAAATAGCGCCGATAGCCTTTGCCCTTACTATGTCAGAGGGGCTACCGGTGCCATTGGTCAGCCCCTGTCACATGGTAGGAGCACAAGATGGCGCCGGCCATCCAGTGCTCCTACCATGTGACAGGGTCCGGCCAATGGCACGGATACCCTGTCACATGGTAAGGGCAAAGGGCCATCGGCACCATTTTAATTAGTGGCAGCCGACGGCCCAGGAGCAGGAGGACGGCCCAGAGTGGGAGATCGCTCCCGGGACCCCCACTGGACCACCAGGTACCTGTAAAAAGTTTTTTGGGGGGGTCGGGAGGGTGGGGGAAGCTAAAGGGTTAGTTTTAAAGGGTCGGGGTGGGTTTTTTGTTTATCAGCTTGGGCGCAGCCGATAAACAAAACCGCGATCGGGCCAGATGGAAAAAAACCCACATGTGAATTGGAACTGGAATCTGAACCGATTCCGGTTCCGATTCACATCTCTACTGTCTAATCTGTTTGCTTCTAATACTAAATCTGAAGGAGTTTTCATATTATCCACTAGATGGCTCCCCTACACCAGAATAGATAAATTGACTATACGCAAGAAAGTTAACTTTCTCTTTCAATTTTCCTTCTCTTTTTTATTTTCTTATTTAGTTTTTCTTTTCTTATTTAATAATGAAAAGAGCTATCAGGATAGAAAAGAATAGATGGAATCCCAAGAAGTTAAACTCAAAAGAATTGAGTTAGCATCAGTCCATCCTTGGGAACCAATTATAACACAAAGAGCAAAGAGGGACCGACAGTGAAAAACAAACACAGAAAAAGAAGCCTAACTGAAACACAATATCTGATGCAATACACTGTACATGTGCACACAAACAAGCAAGTAAGAAATATATTAGAGATGTGCTTTCGTTTATGACGAATTAGGCAATTTCAACGAAATTGCCTAATTCGTCGTGGTTCAGGGGCCTCTCCCCCCGAAACAGATTTTCCCCAAACTACGAGAAAAATTAGTTTTTCGGGTTTGTACTGGGGGAGAAGCACATTTTATTTTTTTAAATAAAAAACCACCCCAAGCATTAAGATTTAGTATAATACAACGCCCCCCCCCCCCCCCCCCCACCATCCTGATCCTTCCCCAAGACTTACTAACATCCCTGGTGGCCCAGCGGGGTCCTGAGAGCAATTTGTCCCTCCCTGCCATCTGGCCTGCCTCACTCAAAAAGGCGCCGATAGCCTCTGACCAACTATGTCACAGGGGCTACCAGTGCCATTGGTCAGTCCCTGTCACATGGCCATCGGCGCCATCTTGTGCTCCTACCATATGACAGGGGCTGACCAATGGCACCGGTAGCCCCTGTGACATAGTATGGGCAAAGGCTATCGGTGCCATTTTGATTACTGGCAGCTGATTGTGAGATTGCTCCTGGACCCCCGCTGGACCCCCAGGGACATTTGGCCAGCTTGGGAGGGCCTACTGTCCCCCACAAGACTTGCCAAAAGTCCAGTGGGGGTCTGGAAGTGACCTCCTGCACTCGGACTGTTGGCTGCCAGTAATCAAAATGGCACCGATAGCCTTTGCACATACTATGACATAGCCCCTGTGACATAGTATGGGCAAAGGCTATCGGTGCTATTTTGATAAAGACAGCACGGAGAGAGAAATTCCTCACGGGACCCCGCTGGACCACCAGGGATGTTAGTAAGTCTTGGGGAGGGATCGGGATGGTGTGGGGAGGGGTTGTATTTAATTTATTAAAGTGAATTTTAATGCGTGGGGTGGGTTTCTTTGAGCTTCGTTTTCCCGCATCGTTTTTTGGGCCGGTTTCGTTTTTCCCCATTTAGTTTTTGGTCGTTTTTCCAAAAAACTAACTGAGGAAAAATGAACTTTACCCCGAAGCGTCCAACTCAAAAAACGACCCGTAGAAAAAAACAAAGCTCATCTCTAAAATATATCTATATAGATATATATATATCTATATAGATATAGATATATATATATACTCACAGATTAGTGATGTAAAGTTATATACATACCCACAAATCAGACCTGGCACACGCTTACCACAAGGGTCAGGTGTGAAAACTTCTTTAAGCCTCTTCTCTTTGGCTCTGTGTCTTCCGGGTGCATGGATTCGTGAGTTACACTAAAGACTGGGTAACCTCCTTTGAACTAGAAGCCAATTTTATGTCCGAGAACGAGTGTTGTATTTGAAACTGTCCACCAGATTCAAAGGCAAAACTCTTCCAAGTAGAGTAGCCGCAGCTACTGATATGTCCCTTCGTGCGGTCACCAAATGTTGAGTATTAATTTACTCTTAAAGACTATTCTCCACACAGGAAACAAGGATATCACACAATTTAGTAGGAACAAATATAAATTTATTATTGCATCTCCTTGGGAGATACAGGCAGCCAGACCTCGTCTCAGGTACAGCACTCCTGTCTCTCCTAGTATGTCAGTGAGTGTTGCGTTTTATACGTTTAAACATACAGTGATGCGTATGAGCCTATGATCGATTATCACTTATGGAGGTTGGCATATTAAAATAAGATGAACTAAACCTACATTAAAATGATACCTTTTCCACCCAAGCAAGGCCCTCCTTAAGGACCCCCCCCCCTCCTTGCTTAAGCAATATGTTAGCAGCAATCGTCTGATAGTCCTTTGTCCTGTCAATCTTTCAATCTTTTCCATCCTTAGGGGGAATTGGAAAACTCTGATTTCAGTTGGGCCCCTCAAGTGGAGACGATAGTCTGTGAGAATGTGACCTCAGCCATTTGCCCTTTGTAACCTTATGACCTTCCATCATAAGTTTTGAACAGCTCCAAATGCAGTCCAGATGTCTCCCAGAGTCTTTATTCTAGGGTCAGTTTGAGGTTTTTTTATGGCCAGAGTTTGCAAATAGGCCAGAGAGAGCAAAGGGTTCTGGGTAAGCTGAGTGAAACAAAGTCTGAGCCATAGTCTTCACCACTATGATGCCTAGATCTCTTTCTTGGGTGGTAGCTCCCAATATGGAACCTAACATTGTGTAACTATAACATGGGTTATTTTTCCCTATATGTATCACTTTGCACTTATCCACATTAAATTTCATCAGCCATTTGGATGCCCAATTTTTCAGTCTCAGAAGGTCTTCCTTCAATTTATCACAATCTGCTTGTGATTTAACTACTCTGAACAATTTTGTGTCATCTGCAAATTTGATTACCTCACTCGTCGTATTTCTTTCCAGATCATTTATAAATATATTGAAAAGTACGGGTCCCAATACAGATCCCTGAGGCACTCCACTGCCCACTCCCTTCCACTGAGAAAATTGTCCATTTAATCCTACTCTCTGTTTCCTGTCTTTTAACCAGTTTATAATCCATGAAAGGACATCGCCACCTATCCCATGACTTTACTTTTCCTAGAAGCCTCTCATGAGGAACTTTGTCAAACGCCTCCTGAAAATCTAAGTACACTACATTTACTGGTTCACCTTTATCCACATTTATTAACTCCTTCAAAAAAGTGAAGCAGATTTGTAAGGAAAGACTTGCCTTGGGTAAAGCCATGCTGACTTTCTTCCATTAAAACATGTCTTTCTATTTGTTCTGTGATTTTGATATTTAGAACACTTTCCACTATTTTTCCTGGCACTGAAGCCAGGCTAACTAGTTTGTAGTTTCCCGGATCATCCCTGGAGCCCTTTTTAAATATTGGGGTTACATTAGCCACTCTCCAGTCTTCAGGTACAATGGATGATTTTAATGATAGGTTATAAATTTTTACTAATAGGTCTGAAATTTCATTTTTTAGTTCCTTCAGAACCCTGGGGTGTATACCATCTGGTCCAGTTGATTTACTACTCTTCAGTTTGTCAATCAGGCCTACCACATCTTCTAGGTTCACCGTGATTTGGTTCAATCCATCTGAATTATCATCCATGAAAACCTTCTCTGATACGGGAATCTTCCCATCATCTTCTTCAGTAAACACTGAAACAAAAAAATAATTTAATCTTTCCGCGATGGCCTTATGTTTTCTAATTGCCCCTTTAACCCCTTGATCATCTAATGGTCCAACTGACTCCCTCACAGGCTTTCTGCTTCGGATATATTTTAAAATGTTTTTACTGTGAGTTTTTGCCTCTATGGCCAACTTCTTTTCAAATTCTCTCTTAGCCTGTCTTATCAATGTCTTACATTTAACTTGCCAACGTTGCATTATCCTATTTTCTTCTGTTGGATCCTTCTTCCAATTTTTGAATGAAGATCTTTTGGCAAAAATAGCTTCTTTCACCTCCCCTTTTAACCATGCCGGTGATTGTTTTGCCTTCTTTCCACCTTTCTGAATGTATGGAATACATCTGGACTGTGCTTCTAGGATGATATTTTTTTTAACAATGACCACACCTCTTACACACGTTTTACTTTTGTAGTTGCTCCTTTCAGTTTTTTCCTAACTATTTTTCTCATTTTATCAAAGTTTCGCTTTTGAAAGTTTAACACGAGCACCGTGGATTTGCTTACTGTCCCCCTTACAGTCATTAATTGAAATATGATCATATTATGATCACTATTGCTAACCAGTCCCACCACAGTTACCTCTCTCACCAAATCCTGTGCTCCACTGAGAATTAGATCTAAAATTGCTCCCTCTCTTGTCGGTTCCTGAACCAATTGCTCCATAAAGATATCATTTATTCCATTCAGGAACTTTATCTCTCTAGCATGTCCTGATGATATATTTACCCAGTCAACAGGGGGGTAATTAAAATCTTCCATTATTACCACACTACTAATTTGGTTAGCTTCCCTAATTTCTCTTAGCATTTCATTGTCTGTCTCAACATCTTGACCAGTGGACGGTAATATACTCCAGTCACTATAGTCTTCCCCAACACACAAGGGATTTCTATCCATAAAGATTTGATTATGCATTTAGTCTCATGCAGGATGTTTTTTGCCATCCCGGTCATAAAGTGCCACACCGCCTCCCAGGTGCTCCTCTCTATCAACGTGATATAATTTGTACCCCGGTATAGCACTATCCCATAAGTTATTCTCCTTCCACCATGGCTCTGAGATGCCAATTAAGTTTATGTCATCATTCATTGCTATACATTCTAATTCTCGCACCTTACTTCTGAGACTTCTGGCATTAGCATACAAACATTTCAAAGTTTGCTTTTTGTTTGTATTTTCATTCTGCTTTTTAATTGATAGAGATAAGTTAGAATTTTTTTTAGCTCAGGTGAGTTTTTAGTTACAGGCACCTGGACTACTTTTCTTATTATTGGAACCTCACTGTCGGGATGCCCTAATTCTAATACATAATTAGTATCCTTTGAAGATACCTCCCTCCAAACCATGTGCTGCTGAGCGATGGTCGGCGTTCCGCTTTGTTCTAGTTTAAAAGCTGCTCTAACTCCTCTAATGCTGTGCCTCGAATGCTGTGCCTGTCTATCCAGACTTTATGTCCCTACGTGGGCTTGAACTCTATCCTTGATTGTTGTGCCTCTCCATCCAGGCTTTACGTCTCTACAAGGGTTTGACCTCGAATGCTGTTCCTGTTCATCCAAGCTTTATGTCCCTACGTGGGCTTGACATCTGTGCTCGATTTCTGTGCCTGTCCGTCCAGGATTTATGTCCCTACATAGGCTTGACCTCTATCCTCGATTGGTGTTCCTGTCCGTCCAGGCCTAATGTCCCTACAAGAGCTTGACCTCTATCCTTGAATGCTATGCCTGGCCATCCAGGCCTTATGTCCCAACAAGGGCTTGACCTCTAATGCTGTGCCTGTCCATCCAGACTTTAGGTCCCTATGCGGGCTTGACCTCCATTCCCAATTGCTATGCCTGTCCGTCCAGGCTTTATATCCCTAGGTGGGCTTGACCTCCATCCTCGATTGCTGTGCCTGTCCATCCAGGCTTTATATCCCTACATGGGCTTGACCTCTAGCCTTGATTGCTGTACCTGTCCATCTAGGTGTTACGTGTCTACAAGGGTTTGACCTTGAATGCTGTTCCTGTCCATCCAGGCTTTATGTCTCTACAAGGGTTTGACCTCTAATGCTGTGCCTATCCATCCAGGCATTATATACCTACAAGGGCTTGACCTCTAATGCTGTACCTGTCCATCTACATTTGGAATGTAAGAACATTAAAAGCTAACTTCAGTTCTTGCTTCACAAATTGCAGTCTCTATTGCTCTAAAAGAATCCTCTGTTGAATTATCTTTCAGAATTGAAAATGATGTTATTTTCTTCTGGCAGTGAACCAGTTCAGGAAGAAATGACATACCTGCACCAAGGAAATCCTCGAATGCTCTGCATGTCATGTAGGCCTTATGTCCTACGAGGGCTTAGCCTCTATCCTCGAATGCTGAGCGTGTCCAGCCAGGCCTTATGTCCCTACAAGGGCTTGACCATTAATGCTGTGCCTGTCCATCCAGGCTTTACATCTCTACAAGGGTTTGACCTTGAATACTGTGCCTCTCCTTCCAGGCCTTATGTCCCTACGTGGGCTTGACCTCTATCCTCGATTGCAGTGCCTGTCCGTCCATGTCTTATGTCCCTATAAGAGCTTGACCTCTATCCTCGAATGCTGTGCTTGTCCATCCAGGCTTTATGTCCCTATGTGGGCTTGACTTCTATCCTCGAATGCTGTGCCTCTCCCTCCAGGCCTTATGTCCCTTCAAGGGCTTGACCTCTAATGCTGTGCCTGTCTGTCCAAGCTTTAAGTCTCTACAAGGGTTTGAACTTGAATGCTGTGCTTGCCCGTCCAGGCTTTATGTCCCTGTGTGGGCTTGACCTCTTATGTCCCTATGTGGGATTGACCTGTATCCTCAATTGCTGTGCCTGTCCATCCAGGCTTTATGTCTCTATGTGAGATTGACCTCTATCCTCTATTATTGTGCCTGTCCATCCACGCCTTATGTCCCTAAAAGGTCTTGACCTCTATCCTCAAATGCTATGTCTGTCCATCCAGGCTTTACGTCTCTACAAGGGTTTGACCTCGAATGCTGTGACTGTCCATTCAGGAATGTCCCTAAAAGGTCTTGACCTCGATCCTTCAATGCTGTGCCTGCCATCAGGCTTTATGCCCCTACATGGGCTTGACCTCTATCCTCGAATGCTGTGCCTGTCCATTCAGGCATGTCCCTAAAAGGGCTTGACCTCTATCCTAGAATGCTATGCCTGCCTGTCCATTGAGACTTTATGTCCCTACAAGGGCTTGACCTCTATCCTCGAATGCTGTGCTTTCCATGGAGGACTTATGTCCCTACGAGGGCTTAACCTCTATCCTTGAATGCTGTGCCTTTCCGTCCAGGCTTTATGTCCTTATGTGGGCTTGACCTCTATCCTCGATTGCTGTGCCTGTCCGTCCAGGTTTTATGTCCCAACGTGGGCTTGACATCTATCCTCGAATGCTGTGCCTGCCCATCCAGGCTTTATGTCCCTACGTGGGCTTGACCTCTATCCTCGATTGCTGTGCCTGTCTGTCAAGGCCTTATGTCCCTACAAGGGCTTGACCTTGAATGCTCTTCCTGTCCATCCAGGCTTTACGTCTCTACAAGTGTTGGACCTCCAATGCTGTGCCTGTCTGTCCAGGCCTTATGCCTAAAAGGGCTTGACCTCTAGTGCTGTGTCTGTCCATATACATTTGGAATGTAAGAACATAAAAATCTGACTTCAGTTCTTGCTTCACAAATGGCAGTCTCTATTGCTCTAAAAGCATCCTCTCTTGAATTATCTTTCAGAAATGAAAAAGATTATATTTTCTTCTGGCAATGAACCAGTTAAGGAAGAAGTGACAGATCAAACCACAACATACCTGCATAAAGGAAATCCTCGAATGCTGTGCCTGTCCAACCAGACTTTATGTCCCAACAAGGGCTTGACCTCTAATGCTGTGCCTGTCCATCCAGGCTTTATGTCCCTACGTGGGCTTGACCTCTATCCTCGATTGCTGTGCCTGTCTGTCCAGGCCTTATGTCCCTACTTGGGCTTGACCTGTTTCCTCGATTGCTGTGCCTGTCCATCCAGGCCTTATGTCCCTACAAGAGTGCGACCTCTATCCTCAAATGCTGTGCCTGCCTGTCCATCCTGGCTTTACGTCCCTATGTGGGCTTGACCAGTAATGCTGTGCCTGTCTGTCCAGGCCTTATGTCCCTACAAGTGCTTGACCTCTAATACTGTGCCTGTCCTTCCAGGAGCTAGATCTCTACAAGGGTTTGACCTCAAATGCTGTGCCTGTCTGTCCCGGCTTTATGTCACTACGTGGGCCTGACTTCTATCCTCGATTGCTGTGCCTCTCCCTCCAGGCCTTATGTCCCTACGTGGGCTTGACCACTATCCTCTAATACTGTGCCTGCCCTTCTAGGCTTTCTGTCCCTAAAAGGGCTTGACCTCTATCGATTGCTGTGCCTGTCCGTCCAGGCCTTATGTCCCTATAAGAGCTTGACCTCTATCTTCGATAGAGCCTGTCCATCCAGGCTTTACGTCTTTACAAGGGTTTGACCTCAAATGTTGTGCCTGTCTGTTCAGGCCTTAAATCCCTAAAATGGCTTGACCTCTATCCTCAAATGCTGGGCCTGTCCATCTAGGCTTTATGTCCCTACTTCGGCTTGACCTCTAACCTCGAATGTTGTGTTTGTCTATTCAGGCCTTATGTCCCTAAAAGGGCTTGATCTCTATTCTCGAATGCTGTGCCTGCCTGTCTGTCCTGGCTTTACGTCCCTACGTGGGCTTGAACTCTATCCTCGATTGCTGGGCCTGTCCGTCCCGGCTCTATGTCCCTAAGTGGGCTTGACCTCTATCCTCGATTGCTGTGCCTATCCATCTAGGCTTTATGTCCCTAAAAGGGCTTGACCTCTATCCTCAATTTTTGAGCCTGTCCACCCAGGCCTTAGGTCCCTACATGGGCTTGACCTATATCCTTGATTGTTGTGCCTCTCCATCCAGGCTTTAACTCTCTACAAGAGTTTGACCTCAAATGCTGTGCCTGTCCATCCAGGCTTAATGTTCCTACATGGGCTTGACCTCTGCCCTCAGTTGCTGTGCCTGTCCGTCCAGGATTTATGTCCCTACTTGGGCTTGACCTCTATCATCAATTGCTGTGCCTGTCCGTCCAGGCTTTATGCACCTATGTGGGTTTGACCTTTATCTTGGATTGCTGTGCCTGTCCGTCAAGATCTTGTGTCCCTATGTGGACTTGACCTCTATCCTCAATTGCTGTGACTGTCCATCCAGGCCTTATGTCCCTACATGGGCTTGACCTCTATCCTCGATTACTGTGCCTGTCTGTCCTGGTTTTATGTCCGTATGTGGGCTTGACCTCTATCCTCGAATGCTGTGCCTGGCCATCCAGGCTTTATGTCATTAAAGGGCTTGACCTCTATCCTCGAATGCTATGCCTGTCTATCCAGGATTTACGTCTCTATAAGGGTTTGATCTTGAAAGCTGTGCCTGTCCATCCAGGATTTATGTCCCTACATGGGCTTGACCTCTATCCTCGATTGCTGTGCCTGTCCATTCAGGCCTTATGTCTCTCTACATAGCTTCATCTCTATCCTCGATTGCTGTGCCTGTCCTTCCTGCATTATGTCGCTACAAGAGCTTGACCTCTATCCTCGAATGCTATGCCTGTCCATTCAGACTTTACATCTCTACAAGCGTTTTACATCGAATGCTGTGCCTGTCCATGCAGGCTTTATGTCCCTACATGGGCTTGACCTCTATCCTCGATTGCTGTCCATTCAGGCCTTATGTCTCTCTACATGGCTTCATCACTATCCTTGATTGCTGTGCCTGTCCATCCGGCATTGTCCCTACAAGAGCTTGACATCTATCCTCGAATGCTATGCCTGTCCATCAAGGCTTTATGTCACTACAAGGGTTTGACCTCAAGTGCTGTGCCTGTCCTTCCAGGCCTTATGTCCCTACAAGGCTTCACCTTGAATGCTGTGCCTGTCCATCCACATTTGTAATGTAAGAACATTCCAGTTCTTGCTTCACAAATGGCAGTCTCTATTGCTCTAAAAGCATCCTCTGTTGAATTATCTTTCAGAAATGAAAAAGATTATATTTTCTTCTGGAAGTGAACCAGTTCAGGAAGAAGTGACAGATCAAACCACAACATACCTGCACAAAGGAAATCCTCGAATGCTGTGCCTGTCCATGTAGCCATATGTCCCTACGAGGGCTTAACCTCTATCGTCGAATGCTGTGTCTGTCCAACCAGGCTTTATGTCCCTATGTGGGCTTGACCTCGAATGCTGTGCCTGTCTGTCCTGGCTTTATGTCATTACCTGGGCCTGATTTCTATCCTCGATTGCTGTGCCTCTCCCTCCAGGCCTTATGTCCCTATGTGGGCTTGACCTCTATCCTCGAATGTTGTGCCTGCCCGTCCAGGCTTTATGTCCCTAAAAGGGCTTGACCTCTATTCTCAATTGCTGTGCCTGTCCGTCCGGGCCTTATATCCCTACAAGAGCTTGACCTCTATCTTTGAATGCTATGCTTGTCCATCCAGGCTTTACATCTATACAAGGGTTTGACCATTGAATGCTGTGTCTGTCCATCTAGGCTTTATGTCCCTACGTGGGCTTGACCTCTATCCTCGATTGCTGTGCCTGCCCGTCCATCCTGGCTTTACGTCCCTACGTGGGCTTGACCTCTAATGCTGTGCCTGTCTGTCCAGGCCTTATGTCCCTACAAGTGCTTGACCTCTAGTGCTGTGCCTGTCCGTCCAGGAGCTAGATCTCTACAAAGGTTTGACCTCAAATGCTGTGCCTGTCTGTCCCGGCTTTATGTCACTACGTGGGCCTGACTTCTAGCCTCGATTGCTGTGCCTCTCCCTCCAGGCCTTATGTCCCTATGTGGGCTTGACCTCTATACTCGAATGCTGTGCCTGCCCGTCCAGGCTTTATGTATCTAAAAGGGCTTGACCTCTATCCCTCAATTGCTGTGCCTGTCCATCCAGGTCTTATGTCCCAACAAGAGCTTAACCTCTATCCTCGAATGCTATTCCTGTCTATCCAGGCTTTACGTCTCAACAAGGGTTTGACCTCAAATGCTGTGCCTGTCCATTCAGGCCTTAAATCCCTAAAATGGCTTGACCTCTATCCTCAAATGCTGTGCCTGTCCATCTAGGCTTTATGTCCCTACTTCGGCTTGACCTTATCCTCTAATGTTGTGTTTGTCCGTTCAGGCCTTATGTCCCTAAAAGGGCTTGATCTCTATCCTCGAAAGCTGTGCCTGCCTGTCTGTCCTGGCTTTACATCCCTACGTGGGCTTGAACTCTATCCTCGAATGCTGGGCCTGTCCTTCCCGGCTCTATGTCCCTAAGTGGGCTTGACCTCTATCCTCGATTGATGAGTCTGTCCATCCAGGCCTTATCTCCCTGTATGGGCTTGACCTCTATCCTCGATTGCTGTGCCTGTCCATCCAGGCTTTATGTCCCTAAAAGGGCTTGACCTCTATCCTCGATTTTTGAGCCTATCCATGCAGGCCTTAGGTCCCTACATGGGCTTGACCTCTATTCTCGATTGTTGTGCCTCTCCATCCAGGCTTTAACTCTCTACAAGGGTTTGACCTCAAACGCTGTGGCTGTCCATCCAAGCTTAATGTCCCTACATGGGCTTGACCTCTGTCCTCAATTGCTGTGCCTGTCCGTCCAAGATTTATGTCCCTACTTGGGCTTGACCTTCGGATTCAGAAAATCCCTAAATACTGAAGCATTACTAACCTCACTATCGGATACCATCCTTCTTAATCTGGAAAGAAAACAACCTTACCTCCATGCACTTCTCGACTTATCGGCCGCTTTCGATATGGTAAATCACTCCATCCTACTAGAACGCTTATCAGACATCGGCATTCAAGGAGAGGCACATAGTTGGTTCAAATCGTTCCTTGAGAATAGATTCTACAAGGTCAGGATCAATAACAAGGAATCTCACCCAATCAAATCGACCCTGGGAGTCCCACAAGGATCATCCCTCTCCCCCACACTCTTTAACATTTATATGCTGCCACTTTGCCAATTACTTTCCAACCTCAAACTTTCGTATTATATATTCACTGATGACGTACAGATCCTTTTACCAATCACAGATTCCCTACAAAAAACTTGGGCACACTGGAACAGCTGCCTACAATCCATAAATAATCTGCTCACCAGCCTTAACCTTATCCTCAATCCAAGCAAGATGGAGATCCTCTTCATTTCGCCAGACGATAACCACGTTCTCCTCAGCTCTCATAGCGCCTCTCAATTCACCAAAACATTCATCAACCATTCCCCATCCATCAGAGACTTAGGGGTTCGGCTCTATAACAACTTCAACCTAAAATCATTCGTCCACAACACAACTAAAGAATGTTTCTTCAAACTACAAGTACCCAAAAATCTGAAACCTCTCCTGCATTTCAGGGACTTCCGTTTAGTAGTTCAATCAATTATTCTCACAAAGTTCATATTGCAATTCTCTCCTGCTAGGGCTCCCAGCGATAACTATCAAACCACTACAGATGGTCCAGAATGCCACGGCTAGTATTCTTACCAACTCAAACAAGAGAGCCCACATTATGCCCATCCTTCATTTCCTTCACTGGCTTCCCATTAAATCTAGGATCACCTTCAAAGCATTAATACACAAGGACATTCATGGCATCGCCCATCTTAAACTAAGCACTCAACTCCGTCTTCATTCATCAGACAGACCAATTAGAAACGCATATAAAGGATCATTATACGCCCCACCTGTCAAATCCACATTAAGAAAGCGTGCTATCTCGACAGCAGGGCCCACCCTCTGGAACTCTCTGCCACCCAAGCTTCAACAAGAACCTTGCCATCAAACCTTTAAGAAACACCTCAAAACATGACTTTTCAGACAAGCCTTCCCGGAAGCTCAAGACCATTCTGACACCGGTTAAAGGACAGAACAGGACTTAATTGGGTTCTAGGATCTCCACTTCCTCAACTATTTTACTCTGTTCTTCTCTTTTCTTCCTGACTTACAGCCCTTACTTCTTGTCCCCCTTCCTTCTTATCTCTTGTCCCCTCCTCACCTTATCTCTCCCCATTGCCCTGTCCCTCTCTCCACACCCTGGGCCATCTGTTACTCTAAGGTAACCCGAACTATTCTACGTAAGTGCCAAAGTTAAGGTTTACTATAAATAATTTAAATGTTCTAATGTGCCATTGTTCCTCAAAGTCCCCTATTCGTTCTATTCGAAGCATTCTTATGTATTCATATTTATATATTCTACTAGACATTATGTTCTAATGTTACGCCCTAGCCGCGATTGCTCTGTTATTTTATCTTATTCTTTTGATGCTATGTTTTAATGTAACGCCTTTGATGTGATTGTTCTGTTGTATTGTAAACAGATATGATTTGTAAATCCTACAAGAATGTCGGTATATAAGAATTCAAAATAAATAAATAAATAAATAAATTGCTGTGCCTGTCCGTCCAGGCTTTATGCACCTATGTGGGCTTGACCTCCATCCTCGATTGCTGTGCCTGTCCATCAAAACCTTATGTCCCTACGTGGGCTTGACCTCTATCCTCAATTGCTGTGCTTGTCCATCCAGGCCTTATGTGCCTACATGGGCTTGACCTCTATCCTCGATTGCTGTGCCTGTCCGTCCAGGTTTTATGTCCTTATGTGGGCTTGATCTCTATCCTCAAATGCTGTGCCTGTCCATCCAGGCTTTATGTCATTAAAGGGCTTGACCTCTATCCTCGATGGCTGTGCCTGTCTGTCCAGGCCTTATGTCCCTACAACAGCTTGACCTCTATCCTCGAATGCTATGCCTGTCTATCCAGGATTTACATCTCTATAAGGGTTTTACCTCGAACACTGTGCCTCTCCATCCAGGATTTATGTCCCTATATGGGCTTGACCTCTATCCTCAATTGCTGTGCCTGTCCATTCAGGCCTAATGTCTCTCTACATGGCTTCATCTCTATCCTCGATTGCTGTGCCTGTCCATCTGGCCTTATCTCCCTACAAGAGCTTGACCTCTATCCTCGAATGCTATGCCTGTTCATTAAGGCTTTACATCACTACAAGGGTTTGACCTCAAGTGCTGTCCCTGTCCTTCCAGGCCTTATGTCCCTACAAGGGCTTCACCGCGAATGCTGTGCCTGTCCATCCACATTTGTAATGTAAGAACATTCCTGTTCTTGCTTCACAAATGGCAGTCTCTATTGCTCTAAAAGCATCCTCTGTTGAATTATATTTCAGAAATGAAAAAGATGACATATTCTTCGGACATTGAACCAGTTCAGGAAGAATTGACAGATAAAACCACAACATACCTGTACAAAGGATATCCTCAAATGCTGTGCCTGTCCGTGTAGGCCTTATGTCCCTACAAGGGCTTGACCTCTAATGCTGTGCCTGTCCGTCTAGGATTTATGTCTCTACAAGGGTTTGACCTCGAATGCTGTGCCTGTCTGTCCAGGATTTATGTCTCTACAAAGGTTTGACCTCGAATGCTGTGCCTGTCCGTCCAGGCTTTATGTCCCTAAGTGGGCTTGACCTCTATCCTCGATTGCTGAGGCTGTCCATCCATGCCTTATGTCCCTTCGTGGGCTTGATCTCTATCCTCAATTGCTGTGCCTGTCCGTCCAGGCCTTATGTCCCTATCTGGGCTTGATCTCTAGCCTTGATTGCTGTGCCTGTCCATCCAGGCCTTATATCTCTACAAGAGCTTGTACTCTAGCCTCGAATGCTATGCCTTACCATCCAGGCTTTACGTCTCTACAAGGGCTTGACCTCAAATGCTGTGCCTGTCCGTCAAGGCTTTATGTCCCTACGTGGGCTTGATCTCTATCCTCGATTGCTGTGCCTGTCCATCCAGTCTTTATGTCCCTATGTGGGCTTGATCTCTATCCTCAATTGCTGAGGCTGTCCATCCAGGCCTTATGTCCCTACGTGTGCTTGACCTCTATCCTCCTTTGCTTGTGCCTGTCCGTCCAGGATTTATGAACCTACATGGGCTTGACCTCTATCCTCTATTGCTGTGCCTGTCCATCCAGGCCTTATGTCCCTATAAGAGCTTGACCTCTATCCTCAAATGCTATGCCTGTCCATCCAGGCCTTATGACTCTACAAGGGTTTGACCTCGAATGCTGTGCCTGTCTGTCCAGGCTTTATGTCCCTATGTGGGCTTCAGCTCTAACCTTGATTGCAGTGCCTGTCTGTCCAGGCCTTATGTCCCTGTGTGGGCTTGACCTCTATCCTTGATTGCTGTGCCTGTCCATCCAGGATTTATGTCCCTAAAGGGGCTTGACCTCTATCCTTGATTGCTGTGCCTGTCTGTCCAAGCCTTACATCCCTGAAAGGGATTGACCTCTAAACCTGTGCCTGACCATCCTGGAGCCCTTTCCTGCTCAAAGGAAAGGGAACTCTCGCTTGGGTAGCCGGCCAACCTATCTCTTAGTACCTATTGACCCATATTAAACCGCTGTTCAAAGCATTGTGACGCAGAGGAGGCCCACTGTGAAGGCTCATGCTCCACTCTAGGGGCCAACCCATTCTAGGTAGCCCTTTCCTGCTCAAAGCAAAGAGAACTCTCCCCGGGGCCAGCCTGTCTTGCTTCAATGAAAACCACAGGGAGTGACTACCTTTGCTGGGTAAACCTGTCTTGCCCCTGTCAAAACCACAGGGACCAGACTACCCCTGCTCTGCCAGCTTATCTTGCCCCTATCAGCTCTCTGCCACTCTGTCTTGCTGCCAAACACCATATGACTCACTCAACTCCTTGTGATGTTCTTGCCATTATCATGGTTCCTCAGTGTGTTGGTGCTAGTCTTTCTGCTTGCTATGTTCCCCCTTCATTGTGCTGTAGGATGTTGATGCCACTTGTCTTGCCACTTTGCCTGTCATGCTGCCTTCAGGGGTTCATGCATCTGTAATTGGTGCTCTCTTTTGAAGCTGTGGTGCATTTTTGACACTGTTGCTGCTGCTTTGCACCTCTGTTAAAGCACTCTTGCCATTCCTGGTACCCCTTAGCCCCTTTAAATTGCCTTAGGCTATTCTTGCCACTTTGGTGCCACTTTGCCGCAGTCTAAGTACCTTGGAGCTCTTTTCTCATTCTGATGATAGATCCCCAGAGCTTTCATCAGAATTGATAAGAAAACTCTAATTCTGCTGCCAAAAATAGGCTGCAAATACTTCCCCTATTGACTTTAATAGGAAATCGGAAAACGAATAAAACATATGAATGAATTGGTTTTCCCCCCATGAAATGAATGAAATGGATACGGTCCCAGTGAAATGAATACCGAATAGCAATGGATTTTTCCTTCTGCACATCCCTAGCATAAACATGTTGAGGTAGATATTTAAAAACCAATTAGATGGATAACTCACAAGTTATCCATTGGGGTAATCTTAATGAGACAGTCTATTAATTTATATTGTAAATAAGTGTAAATGAGAGAAAAGAATTTAAATTAATGAAATATAAAACTCTTAAAATAACTATTAAAATGTATTAACTTTTCAATGATAATACATTTTAAGGCCAATATTCAAAATGTGTTCAGTGCTCTTTAGCTGGATAAGTGGGACTTATGTGGCTAAGTAGCGGCTGCTTAATATGCGCGTATGTTCAGCAGCCTCCACTTACCCATAAAATTCCCTTGTATGGCTAACATGTATGTACAACAAAAGTGACCAGCGTAGGGCAGATTGGAGGCAGAGTCTAGAAGTCTAACTTATTCGCCCAACTACCGATATTCAGAGTTAGGCTTTTAAGTGGACAGCTTAAGTGCCTTATAGAGCTGGTCTAAGCTTAGCTGAGTAGACTCAATCGCGAAGTGTGCACGTATACGTGTATATTCAGTGGCTTCGTTGTGCTGCTGAATATACATCGTAACTTAGTCGGATAAGTTACTTAAATGGCCATCTTTGAATATTGACCTCTTTAAATATAATATATATTATAAAGCACAGATGCTATGCATTTTAGATGGATTTTCCTTAATATAATGTATAACATCTTTTTCCAGTGGAACACCTTTCCTGTATGGTATATGGGAGGAGTTGAAAAACAGGTAGATCAGGTTACAACAGATCAAGGCTAAAGATGAATTTCAGTTTTTGAGAGGCAGTGAAAGGATAAAAACTGCTTTAGATGAGACAATAAAGTTTGCATCAAAAAAGGTAAGATTTTCTTTAATGAATTTCAAATTTATCATGCTTACATTAGTAGCTCAGTTCCAAAAATTTCTTACCTGATTTTTCCTCTTTGTACCTCAAAATACGTAAGCTAAATAATGTTTGTTTATAACATAGCTAGACAGGAAGACATAGCTAGATTTGATTTGTCCTTATTATAGGCACATATTTATATATAGGTAAATTCTAGTCTTTAAGAGTTACATTTATATTTCTTAAGAAGCTGAATGTTTGCTTTTATACTATAAACTACAAAATACTATACAAGAATTCATGAAATTCTTTTAAAACTTGATAAAGACGTTTTAAAAGAGGTCTTTAAAATCATGAGAAGTCTAAAACAGATAAATGTGAATCAGTTATTTACTCTTTCAGATAACAGAAGGACTGGGGGGTACTCCATGAGGTTAGCAAGTAGAACAATTAAAACAAATCAGAGAAAATTCTTTTTCATACAATGCACAATTAAGCCCTGGAATATGTTGCCAGAGGATGTGGTTAGGGCACCTATTAATGTAGCTCATTTTAAAAAAGGTTTGGATAAGTTCTTATAGAAAAAGTCCATTAACTGCTATTTATCAAGTTGACAGAGAGTAGCCACTGCTATTACTGGCATTAGTAGCATGGGATCTACTTAGTGTCTGGGGACTTGCTAGGTACTTGTAGCCTTGATTGGCCACTGTTGGAAACAGGATGCTAGGCTTGATGGACTCTTGGTCTCACCCTATAAGGCAACTTCTTATGTTATGTTCTTATGAACAGGATACACCAGTGTTAAGCCAATGCATGGATTTTTAGGCTATGCTTCTATATAAATGAACACTAAAAGGTCCTTATTCAATACTGGGCAGACTGCAAAATTAACCAGATAGCAGACTTAGGGCCTCATTTTCCATCTGGATCGCACGCGATAAGGGACGTTTCGCACGCGTGGCCGACTCCGCGAAGACGCTGCGGACGATGAAAAGGTAAGGCTCTTTTCGCGTCCGAGTTCACACCCAATAGCTACACCTTCTATGGTGGCGCTATTGGGTGCGAAACCGGCAGCGATCGCACCGCGACAATGCGATCGCTGCCGGCTAGAACAGGCCCGCCACCCGTTTTGGCCCCCGCCCCTCATTACCTAAAGTATCGCAGGCCTGTGATACTTTAAAAAATGAGACCCTTAGCCAGTTAACTTATCAAGCTAATCTAATTCCTTCCAGTAATATCCCGGAAGATCCCTATATTATCTGGCTAAATGAGATGTCTGGCTAATGTTTATCCACATAAATGCCCAAAATATTCAAAAGTCAGCATTTATCCAAATAATTTGTGAGTTATCTGGCTAAATGTCTCTAAATATAGACCTCTAAGGAGTTACATGTGTAAAAGCAGCATATATCATATCAATTTTCAAAAGCCTATTTACATATGTAAAGTCCATTTACATACATAACCTTTTGAAAATTACCTCCAGTATTAATTACTGAACTCCCTGTAAGCAAGATTTCCTAAAATTCACCAGCAAAAGAGAAAAGTCATTATTTTACAACATTGAAAACAAGCAGTTTTATGGCTTGTTAGATGTACAAAACAGTGGGTAAATATGTGGAAGTGTCTCTAGTGTAGCTTTCTACATATTGAATTGGTAAGGCTTTTTTAAAACTGACAGATCAATTCAGTTCAATGAAGGTCTCTGGAACATTTGCTCTATAAATATATTAGGACCTTATTAGTCAGAAATGTTTCTTCTCTAACTGTGTCAATGGTAAACTCATTTGAAGAGCTGGGCCCTTGAATAGTTTAGAAAGTGAGCATTGGGGTATTTGAGGAATACAGAGCAGGTTGGAGCTAAGATAAGAACAGAGATATTGTTAAATACTAGAGATGTGAATCGTGTCCTCGATTTCGGCTGGGAGGGGGAGGGAATCGTATTGTTGCCGTTTGGGGGGGTAAAATATCGTGAAAAATCGTGAAAAATCGTAAAAAATCGAAAAAACGTAAAATCGCAAAACCGGCACATTAAAACCCCCTAAAACCCACCCCCGACCCTTTAAATTAAATCCCCCACCCTCCCGAACCCCCCCCCAAATGACTTAAATAACCTGCGGGTCCAGCGGCGGTCCGGAACGGCAGCGGTCCGGAACGGGCTCCTGCTACTGAATCTTGTTGTCTTCAGCCGGCGCCATTTTCCAAAATGGCGCCGAAAAATGGCGGCGGCCATAGACCAACAGAATTCGACGGCAGGAGGTCCTTCCGGACCCCCGCTGGACTTTTGGCAAGTCTTGTGGGGGTCAGGAGGCCCCCCCAAGCTGGCCAAAAGTTCCTGGAGGTCCAGCGGGGGTCAGGGAGCGATTTCCCGCCGCGAATCGTTTTCGTACGGAAAATGGCGCCGGCAGGAGATCGACTGCAGGAGGTCGTTCAGCGAGGCGCCGGAACCCTCGCTGAACGACCTCCTGCAGTCGATCTCCTGCCAGCGCCATTTTCCGTACGAAAACGATTCGCGGCGGGAAATCGCTCCCTGACCCCCGCTGGACCTCCAGGAACTTTTGGCCAGCTTGGGGGGGGGCCTCCTGACCCCCACAAGACTTGCCAAAAGTCCAGCGGGGGTCCGGAAGGACCTCCTGCCGTCCAATCGTGTTCGTCTATGGCCGCCGCCATTTTTCGGCGCCATTTTGGAAAATGGCGCCGGCCGAAGACAACAAGATTCAGTAGCAGGAGCCCGTTCCGGACCGCTGCCGTTCCGGACCGCCGCTGGACCCGCAGGTTATTTAAGTCATTTGGGGGGGGGTTCGGGAGGGTGGGGGATTTAATTTAAAGGGTCGGGGGTGGGTTTTAGGGGGTTTTAGTGTGCCGGCTCACGATTCTAACGATTTATAACAATAAATCGTTAGAATCTCTATTGTATTGTGTTCCATAACGGTTTAAGACGATATTAAAATTATCGGACGATAATTTTAATCGTCCTAAAACGATTCACATCCCTATTAAATACAGGTGAAGATGGTTTCAGAAAAAAAAAAACAGAATCTAGACAGAGCTTGGTGTGTAGCAATGCTGACAAGTTTGTGTTTATTTTGGCAAATATGTTTATAGTAATGATGTGGGTAGTATAACACGTCAATGTTTCTACTAAGATAAGGGAATTTTTTTATTCACTAATCCAGCTTTGGAATTCCATCTTATATAGCTACCAAATCAGTCATTACTTTTCTGCTACAGAAAAAGTCCTCTTTTCTGCTAATTTACAGTGCTGTATTTCTGTGGGGAAGTCCATTAAAAAAACCCCGATTATAACCAGAGCCCCCAGTTTCCTGCAGCAAGCGTTAACAAATTCTGTGACAATTATGTGGCAAATTTATATAATTTTTATCTCTTTGTAAAAAAGTCAATTATTTTATTGAAAACCATTCATATGCCTAGATGTCTTTCCTGGGTGGTAGCTCCTAATATAGAACCTAACATCGTGTAATTATAGCATGGGTTACTTTTCCCTATGTGCATCACCTTGCACTTATCTACATTAAATTTCATCTGCCATTCGAATGCCCAATTTTCCAGTCTCACAAGGTCCTCCTGCAACTTATCACAATTTGCTTCTGATTTAACTACTCTGATAGTCAATTTAGTAAAAGCCCATTTCTGAAGATAATACACTGTTTACTCACAAAAATGGCTTTGAAAATTATCCTCATACAGCAGCAGTCCCAATTTACTTTGAAATTCAAAATAATTGAAGTTGCTAACTGATAACCTTTCAAAACTTTAAGGACTTATTTAGCAAAAATCTCAGATTTATGAGCATAAATGGCATTTTGAATATTGCCCGGGAGTTGGATCTGGAAATTGGGCATTTTGGGGGTGAGGAGACGAAGTTTGGATGGGTACAGAATTTACACTCGAACTTTGGATTTTTGAAAGTAGGCACACAAATATGTATGCTTAAAATTACACCTGTTCCCGAACTGGAATAACGTTGAACATATATTTTGGTATCAGTTACACACACATACCCCTATACGTTTTCAAGGAAAACTTCTAGCTAAAATTTGCTGATAAAAATTATCTGCTGTCTTTAGCTATGCAAGCTGTGTGAAAATTTCCTTTGAAATGAGGGGGTGACCAACCTATGAACCGGGAGCCACATGTGGTTCTTTCATGGGCAAAATCCTGCTCTTGTCCACCTGTTCTCATGTCAACTGGACAGCACAATGGAAAAAAAGAGAAGAAAGGCTGGAACAGGAAGCACACTCAGCATCGCAGAGCAGAGAAAAGCCTATCCATCACTTATGCTTATGTCCTCACTGTGCTGTTTGTTGCTGTGGAGATGAGGAGGAGGTGTTAGATCAGGGAGCAGAAGCTTCTCTCTATTCTTCCCTGCTCTGCCCCTCCCCTCTTGTCTGCAACCAGCCACTACGGATGAATGGAGGGAAAGGAAGCAAAGCTCAGGAGTGGTTCTATAATGAGCCAGGGTGAGGCAGTGGCTTCAGGTGGCAAAAGTTTGGGGCCGCAACAGCTGTCTCCCCAAAAACACCTCTGCAGCCCTTGCCTCATATAAAATTTTGTATTTTAACACTAGCAGGTCCCAAAACCTGCTAGCAGGAAGATCTACAGGGCGGCATTGCTCAATGACATGCTGGCAGGATTCCCAATCCCCTCCAGCAGTAGGAAGATCCTGTGGCGGCGACACACTGGCATTGTGCTGGTGGGGTACCCATTTCTTGCCAGCAGGAGGACCCTGTGGTAGTAAGAAAACCCAGGGTGATAGAGGGAGGGAAAGGAAGAGTGATAAGAGTGACAGAGGGAAATCAGGGGATATAAAAAGATATGTGTATGTGTGTCTATGTGAGAGTCTATATGCATGTGTATGAGAGATGGTATTTGACAGAGTCTGAATACGTGTGTGAGAGATGGTTTATAAGAGAGCCTGTATATATGTGTAAGTGATTATATGTGAGAGAGAGCCAGTATGTGTGTTTGTGTGTGTGTGAAAGAGCATGTGAATGCCGACATGCATTTGTGTGTGTATATTTATTTATTTATTTAGAAGATTTTATATACCGATGAACGTTGGGAACATCTCATCGGTTTACATTAAACAAAAATTGCAGCTAGACGAGCTTACAGTGAAACATGGAACCAAATTATAGCTAAACGAATTTTACATTAACCAAAGGACCAATGCACAAAATATTACTAAATAGCGAGCAAAATCAATTAACTTACAAGCGAGGAAGAAGCTAAAACAAGAGGGAGAAATAAGTAATTTGCAAGAAAAGAGGAATTAAAGCAGTGACTATTTACAGGAGGAATGTAAGATTACATAATTAAATATGTGTGTGTATATGTGAGAGACAGAGGGTGTGTGAGAGAGTCTATATGTGTGTGTGTGTGTGTGTGTGAGAGAGAATCTGTGTGCATGTGTGGGTGTGCATGAAAACCTGTGTGCAGGTGTGTGTGTGTGAGGGACAGTGAGCCTGAGTATGTGTGAGAGTGAATGTATGTGTGTGTGTGTGTTTATGTGTGTGAGAGAGAGGAAGAAAGTATAATGTTTGTGCAGCTCCCCTCCCTCAATTCACAACATCAGAGTGACTGAAAATCAAAAGATCCCAAGTATGGAGAGCGGTGAATTTTAAAATTCTATTTTAATTGTTGAATATTATTTGATGTGTCTATTATTTTTAAATATTTTATTGGTGTTTGAATACTTTTTAAAAATGTTCCTGAATTTAATTATTGAATGATGTCCTGTTTATCAGCTGTTTTAAAATATTCATCTTTCTATTAGTATAGTTTTATGATTATGATTGATGTGTTATATTTTTAGATTATATTATTGTTTTATGAGGAATGATGGTGTGGTGGTGGGGGGGGGGGGGGGGTTTCCACTATTGCATTGCATATAGAGTCTGGCTTAATGCAGTTTCCAGTTCAGGTTTGTATGTACATTTCTGTTTATACTTTATGATCTGTTTTTTCTGTATTTGCTGAGGGTCTGTTTGTTTTCTGCCTGTGTGTCTGAGGTGAGGTATTCTGCTGGCATGTAGTTCTGTGTAGAGAACTATTGCAGCCTGGCTTGTTCTGTTTTCGTAATGTGAGGTGTATCAGTGTTTTAGTGCCCTGTGTAATATTTGTAATGTTGCCTTTTCATAGGTAGGGTTGTTACTGTTTGAGTGCTGGCATTTAATGCTGTTTGGTATGGGAGGTTTACTATATTGTAATTGTTAATTCAGTTTAGTCATGGCTTTCTGAGGACCAAGCCCATATCCTACACACTTTACAATATGTCTAATATCATATGGGTTCAGAGTTTTCTGGTTGGCTTTACCAGCAGTGCATGTAAAAATAATATACATGTTGTGATATTTTTACCTCAGAAGATTATGAATGTTATAAATGTAAAATTTTTAATTGTGTGTGGTGAGGGCTGGGAAGGAGGGGGTGCAAGGCTGTAAAGTGTGCCTAGAGCATCTAATATCCTTGCATTCACCCAAAGAGAGTCTGCTATTTACAGACCCCCCACCAATTCCACTTCTCCAGGTGGCAATGAGAACTGTGGGAAACAGGTCATAGGGTTCCTGGGAGTGTGGCAGAGTTGCCAGCTTTCTAGAAATGTTATCACAGACATTCTAACTGCTATTCCTCTTGGGAACTCTGCTTTCCCTTTTCTGCAGAATTTCAAATCATTGAAGGGACAAGATTCTAAGGGGACCCCTCCCATAGGCCCTCAGTGATTTGAGCTGTGCCATGCCTTGGGGTGGGGTGGGTGGGGGGGGGAGTGCCATCTCATACCTTGCCTCAGGCAGCAGATTGCATTGAGCCACCCTGGCAAGGCTGGAGCTGACTGGACAGCAAATAAGAGTCAGTCAAGCACCCTCTTCCAGTCCTCCTCATCCTCCTCCACCCTCCACTCCAACTGCTGCCTGGAATAGAGAGCTCTTCTCTGCTGTGCTGCCCAGAAATAGGCTGGAGAATGCACTGTCTCAGTCCCAGAAGATCATTGCGCGTCCAGCTGACAGTTTTGGGGAGAAAGCAGTCACTTGGAGCTGCAGTCCAGCCTAAATGATTTGTGGCAAGGGAAAGATGGTGAATGCCGATGCAATATGTTTGAGGTGGAGCAGTGTGAGAAAAGGTGAATGTTGGGGGAGGTGAGCGTGTGAATGTGTGGGGGAGGAGCTGTGCAAAAAGGGATCAATGCTTAGGACAGAAGATAGTACAAGAGGGAGTGAATGCTTCTGTGGGGAGTGACTTAAAGGGGGATAAATACTTGAAGAGTGGAGGGAGAATATATGTTGCAACGGTATGAGGAGAGGGTGAATGTAATTTCCTTCTCCATCTGCCTGAAGTCAGCAATGGATACTGGGCTGTCTGACACCTTATTCCTCCAAGTTCTAGGCTGCCACTGCGCTACAGCAGGGCTAGGATGGTGAGAATAGGGGGAGTGAAAGAGAGCCAGGATTGGGAGTTGCATGAAAGTCATGTGGGGGGCTCGGGTGTGAAATAGTATGAGGGAGAGGAGGGGGCATAAAAGAGCAAGGTATGGGGATAGAAAGGGTTAAAATGAAACTGGAGGAAAGTAAGTAGAGAGGTTAAGAAAGCCAGAGAGGGAAGGTGTGAAAAAAAGCCAAAGATGGGAATGGAGAGAGGAATTAAAGACCCTGAAACGGTGTCAGGGAGGAGGTGGGTCAGAAGTGGTGATGAGTGTATGTGTGAAAAAAATCCAGAGCTGGTGAAAGTGGATGATGGATGAGAGAGAGAGCCATAGATAGTGAAGGGGAAGAGAGGATGACAGCACTAGAAGTGGTTAAGAGAGAGAAGGAGGGTAACAGATATAGAAATGGTGATGGCAGGGAAGGAGAGGAAGAATGAGATTCAGAGATTGTGATGGGGATGGAGGGGTGAGCAAGCCGGAGATATTGAATGGGAGGGGGAAGGGTTTTGAGACATAGACACACAGAGGGGTAGATTTTTAAAAGGACATTGCGTGCACATGTACGCCCAATTTTATAACATGCGCATGGGGTCCAAGCCATGCTGCCTTCCCCCATTCCCTACCCCCCCCACCCCCCCTTCCCCCGCCCTTTCCCCCCTACCTTTTTTTTCTTTTATCTCAAAACTTACTTCAGCCCTGGGGCTGAAGTAAGTTGCGCGCGCTGGCCGACTGCCAGAGCACAATCCCTAGCACAGCTGCAAATGGTCGCTGTGCCTGGGGCCTTTGACCCCGCCCCCACCCCACCCTCACTCCTGGACCACCCTTTAGTAAAGCTCCAGGACTTACACGCGTCCGGGGCTTTACATTCGTCGCCAGGCCTTTTTAAAATAGGCCCGGTGCGCAAAAGGCCATTTACTTGCGTAACCCTTTTAAAATCCAGCCCAGAGGGGTGAAGGGGTGTTGGATGAAAGAGCATAAGATATAATATCAGTGAATGTATGAGAGAGAGGGCCAGAGAAGCTATTAGAGGGGAAGTGAGAGAGAAAGAGGGACTGGAGGTACAGGGTGAGAAAGAGAGATAGGAAGATGTCTGCATCTTAGTTTTATTGAGTTGCTAAAGTTTTTGAACTGGTTAAGGAGTTTTGTTTCTGAATTTAACAATTTCTTAATTTGAACTTATTTATTTGGTGTCTTTTAAATCTAAGGTTTTAAATTGACAACTAGAATGACCAGCAACAGCATTAAAATGAATCATTAAAATCAGGGTTAATTGTATACTATTCTAAATTACTAATTGCTCTTATTGTGAAGATTTCCTCCTAACTAGGGGAGGGGATATGCTATATAACAAAATAAGTGACAGGTGAGTGGGAATCAAACTAGTGACTAGTTGCCCAGGAACCAGTACCTCACCTTTTCAAATCAAGTGATCAAGTCCTTTGCAAACTTACAATTTTTAATACTTACAAATACTAACCTTTACTAACTCAAAAAATTACTCCAAAGTCTATTTTCCCTATACCCAAACAATTCTTTACCCTTGCAATACTAACTATACTAGTCACAAAATTAATTCAATAAACATACATAATTTGTACACACTTGCAAACAACACTAGCCTTAACAAAACCTTCACACAATATACACAGCCAGCAATAGTGAAACCCTTAAACAAAACATTTTTTTCAAGATGTAAGCATTATTTCCCAGCAAGTTCAACTTACTCCCAGCAGATTTGTCAACACAGTAATAAAGGGATTATTCAATTAATACTGTTTTTCTGTGTCAATGTCTGCTTGAGATATGCTACAACAGGGATTCCCAAACGTGTCCTAGGGACCCCACAGCCAGTCAGGTTTTCAGGATATCCACAATGAATATGCATGAGATAAATTTGCATATCATGGAAACTCAGTATATGAAAACTTATCTCATGGATATTCATTGTGGATAACCCGAAAACCTGACTGACTGTGGGGTCTCCAGGACTGGTTTGGGAAGCCCTATTCTACAGAAGGTACATTTCTTAATGTCATAAATTACTGCTTCATGAAGCGGCTGGTCCTATAACTGATGATAGGGGCATCAACTTTAGATCTAGTCCTCAATGGAACGCATGAACTAGTATGAGGGATCAATGTGATGGGGCTGCTAAGCAATAGCAATAAAATGCAGTCAAATTTGACATAATCACTGGAGAGAGGACATTAAATAAAACTACTACAGTAGCATATAACTTTAAAAAGGGAGACTATGATAGAAGAAGGAAATTAGAAAAAACTAAAAGAGGCAGTTGCAAGGGCTAAAAATTTGCATGAGATGTGGACTTTTAAAAAAAACCAAAAAACCATTTTGGAAGCCCAGTAAAATGTATTCTATGTATTACAAA
This sequence comes from Rhinatrema bivittatum, assembly GCF_901001135.1. NCBI lineage: Eukaryota > Metazoa > Chordata > Amphibia > Gymnophiona > Rhinatrematidae > Rhinatrema > Rhinatrema bivittatum. The sequence continues at coordinate 123,976,732 of NC_042623.1, forward strand.
ATAGAAGGAAGACCAAATGAATGCCAGCATGGTGTAATGGACATAAAGGATTTATTTATTTATTTATTTAAAGAGTCTTCTATACCAATATTCGTAGAGATATCATATCGGTTTACAGAGAAACTATAGAATGGAAATTACAAAAAAACAGGGAGTGGGGAGGGGATAAATTAAACCAAAGGAAAAGCAAGGAAAGGAGCGAGAAACAATCGCAACGGGCAACTAGATGACAGGCAGAGCACGAGCAAGTGCAATAAAAATAATAATAATCATAATATAACTATGTACAGGCTAGGAGAATAACTGGTGTAACAGTAGGGGGCAATTAGGCAGGGGCTGATAAGGTTTTGGGGGAAGGCTTGTTTGAAAAGCCTGCAGCTAGGGGAAGGCTTGTTTTAAACCCTGCAGCTAGGCCTATGCTTTGCCTTGCAACTCTGTAGAGAGTTACGAGTTGCTGCTTCCGACTACTGGCTTCTGACGTCAGCTCGTCCTCTGGCTTCTGATTCCGGCTTCTGTCCACTGGTTCCTGACTCCAGCTTTCACCCAGGAGGCCCCTCCTAAGTCCAAGCGGCTCGGTCTTCACAAGCTCCTCTCAGGGGACCGTGGGTGTCATGGCCGCTGGCTGTCATGGCAGCCGGCTGCAGCGGCCCAGGCCCGGGACCAGGTACTCACCCGTGACGTCGGGTGGGCCGGAGGTTCCTGCAGGAGCAGGGGCCTCCTCCGGTGTTCTTCCCGTGGCCTTGGCGCTGCCAGGCCGGCCGCGGAACCCAGCGGGGCCGAGCTGACTCCTCCCTCTTCTTGGCTGCATAGAGCCATGTGCGCGCAGCTGAAGAATAGATTTAAAGGGGCCACGACAGGAAATGAATGTGTCTCCCTCCTGAGGCTCCTCCCTCTTTCCAGGTATTTAAGGCAAGGTTTGCTCCTCAGACCTTGCCTTGGTATTGAGGTTCTGATCCTGGATCCTGTGCGGGCGTTCCTGATCTCCGTTCCTGATCTTCATCCCGCTTCTGTTCTCCTTCCTCGTTGGACTGATTCTTGGCTCCTGAGCTTTGGACCGGCTTTTGTTCTTCTCTCGGATTGACCTTGGACTGACTGCGGACCCTTCTCCTGGTTTACTTCTGGACTGGCTGCGGACCCTTCTTCTGGCTTCGACCCTCGGAACAGCCTTCGACTACTCTTCAGCTCTTATTCCTGGACTGACTCGACCTGCTGGAGGCGCCAGCCATCTGGAACCTACGACCTGCAGGAGGCGCCTGCATCCAGACCAATCTTCAGTCTTGAGGGAGTCTCCTAAGTCCCAGCGGCCGGGTTCCTACGGGCTCCTCCTGGGGGAACCGCGAGCTTCCAGGGTGAAGTCTTTACTCGACGGGTGAACGTTCAAGCCTTACCCTCCGATGGTAGGGACCAGAGAGGGTTTTCTCCCTCTTTGGCAACGCTAACCTTACCACGGAACAGGGGTCAACTTCCGGATCTGTAACAGCGGGCTTCCAATGGTGAAGTTCAAATTGGCCTCCTGGCTTCAGCCCTACTCTTCTCAATCCTCGGGAACTCCTCTTCAGATACTGGCCCACAGGAGACCGCACGTAAGTCCAAGCTGCTCAAGTCCTCACAGGCTCCTCCTGGGGGACCTCTGGCTTCCAGTGGTGAAGATCTCTCCGGTCTCCTGCTCAATGCCTCCTTCGGTTTCGACATCCATGGTGGGCCCTCCCACAGTGAGTTTTCATCTGTCCCAGCTGGCTCAAGGGTCCACGAATCCAACACACCCTTACCACCATCCTCTCCAACAACACCCCTCCTTGCTCAGCCAACCATGATAGGACACCCCATCCCTATTTTCAAACATCTCACTCGCCAACATCTCAAACCCCACCTCCATAACCTACTCTCACACCATAACCCACTCTCACACCACAAATCTCTGATTCCTATCCTGGTATCTCCATTCACACAATTCCTTGGCCTCACTGCTCTATCAATTATACTCTTTAACTCACAATCCCTAATGAAAAAGACTCCCATCCTCAATGACCTACTTCTAGACTCCAAACCTGACCTCTGTGCTATTACTGAAACCTGGCTGAGACACCCAACATCGTTCTCGTAAACAACTTCCCTCACAATCATACGACTTCTATTCCATCCCAAGACCCAAAAGAAAAGGCAGTGGTCTACTTGTGGCCAAAAAAGACTTGAAACTAAAATCTATAAGCATCAACACCCCACCCAAATTTGAAATTGTCCTCTTTAAATCGCAAGAACTCCAAATATGGCTGGTTTACACTCCCCCTGTTTTACTCAAACACAACCTCTCCTCCCTCATCGAATTTATAACTGACAAACGACATAGACCTCCCTGCCATCATACTTGGAGACTTTAACCTCCACGTGGACACCATCCTCCAACTGCTTCCTGCGAAACACTGTTAAATGCCTTTAAAGCCCTGAGCTTCAAACAAATCATCACTTCCCTACACATAAAGCCGGGCACACACTCGACCTAATATTCGTTAACTCGTGCATTCACTCCACCAACAATCCATCTTGTACACCCGTACCGTGGTCAGACCTCTCCCTCATCAAAGCCAACTTAGCCATAAAGCAATCCTACACCCCCATCACAACACTCATCAACACTATACAATTTAGGAAACCCTGTCACAAAGAAGATCTAATCACCGCAATCGACAACTCCATTAACAAACTTGATCTCTCAAGCCCAGAATCTGCTCTATCCTCCTGGAACCTGCTCACCAGCGAAATCGCTAATAAACTATGCCCCCTTGTTACCAAAGAAATAAACCACTCACACACAAAAAAAAACCCCTGATATTTTCCAGAACTTAAAAAACTGAAACATGACCTCAGAATAAAAGAAAGGAAATGGTGCAGAAACCCCACTCCCAACCACTTGGCCACATACAAAACCTCTCTACACACTTACAGAATCTCCATCCTCAACACTAAACATGACTACTATGCATCCAAGATCCACGGCTATCAATACAATGACAAAGCTCTATTCTCCTTTGTATCTGACCTCACCAATATTTCACTGCCCCTATTCCAGATGAGGACTCCAAACTCAAATGTGAAGAACTCGCACTCCATTTTAAAGATAAATTTCAAAACTCATGCTACGCTTCCCCTCTTCCCCAACCCTTACAACATCCCTTCCAAAAATACCAAATGCCATACTAGACTCCCTTGAGACTACCTTCTCCACTAAAATAGAAACCATCCTAAGGAAAATGAACCCCTCTTCTCACCCCTCTGATACCATCCCCTCCAAAGCACTCTTAATGATCCCGAACACAATAACCAAAGCCTTAGCCGAGATAATCAACTACTCTCTCTCCCATGGTATAGTCCCAGATGCCTTAAAACAGGCCATAGTCAAACCCATCATAAAAAAAAACCAACCTAGACCTTACTGACCCAGCTAATTACCAGCCCATTTAAAACCTGCCCTTCCTAGCAAAGCGTTTGGAAAAAGTCATCAACAGACAACTCACAGAGCATCTAGAAAATCATAATTTCTTTTTCCCTACACAATTCGGCATCCGGAAATACTTCAGTACAGACACCCTCCTAATCTCCCTCACAGACTCCCTCCTCAAGAGTCTAGATCATGGCCAGTCTTACATTCTCGCCATACTCAACATCTCCTCGGCTTTTGACACTGTAAACCATAACATATTAATTAACCGCCTAGCTGAAATTGGCATCACAGGAACAGCTCTACTTTGGCTTAAATCTTACCTTGGGAACAGACACTACAGAGTCAGAATCAGAAAAAAAGAATTCAAGCCCATCGAACTAACTCAAGGAGTCCCACAAAGTTCCTCCCTTTCATCTACCCTCTTCAACATCTACCTTTTGCCCCTCTGCCAACTCCTCCAGGATCTAGGTCTTATGCACTTTATCTACGTGAACGATTTCCAAATCCTCATTCCCGTCACTGAATCCCTCTCCAAATCCCTCCAAATGTGGGAAAACTGCCTTACCACAATTAACCGCCTATTAACACACCTTCACTTGGCCCTAAACACCTCTAAAACGGAACTCATCATCATTTCTACACACCACAATACAATACCCACTCATAGCAACCCCCCTCCTTCTCCTATTTCATTCACACATCTACGAGACCTAGGCATCACGATTGACAACCAAGTAAACATGAAAAAATTCATTAACACAACTATAAAAGTGTTACTACAAAATGCAAGTCCTCAAAAAACTTAGACCACTCCTTCATTATAACGATTTCCATACTATCCTGCAGGCTACCATATTTTCGAAAATTGACTACTCTAATTCCCTACTCCTAGGTCTCCCTGCCACCACCATCAAACCTCTACAAATGCTGCAAAATGCCTCCGGGAGAATATTAACGAACACTCGTAAAAATGAACATATCACCCCCATCCTCAAAGACCTCTACTGGCTCCCCATATCATATAGAATTCTCTACAAAACTCTCTGTCATTCACAAAACCCTTCACAACAGTAGCATGCAATGGCTAAATGACACCCTCAGTCACCAATCTTCTAATCAACCCATTAGAGCAGCATATAAAGGAACCCTACATACTCCCTCTCCTAAGGCCACACACCTCAACTCTACAAGAACGAGTATTCTCAATTGCAGGACCCACTCTTTGGAACTCCATGCCCCCTGATCTATGTCTTGAGCAATATATCCAAAATTTAAAAAAAAACTAAAGACCTGGCTCTTTAAACAGGCATTCCCCGAATAGCGATCCTCTCTCTAACACTCTTCCCTTCAACGCCTCCTGATCCCTAAAAGCACATTAAGTTATACTGCTATTGTACTGTCATTTATATTTTGTATCAGTTGGCTTTCACACCATACTGTCACATTACTTTTCAATTACATTTGTTTTTGTTGACTGTTATTCCCTTTTAATTATCCCAATTTAAGTCCCTCTCCTCCCATTCCCAATTCAAATTCCTCTCCTTATCCTGTTCCCGTTTGCAGAGTTAACAAGGGTAATAAAACAATGTTCTTCGTAATATGTTGTTTCATGTAAACCGATATAATGTACCTAGGAATACCTATGAATAAAAACTTTTAAATAAATAAATAATAATAAATAATCTGTAACCTTTCATTTAAACAGCCACAATTCCTGAAGACTGAAAGGTGGCCAACATGATGCCAATTTTCAAAAAGTGCTCTGGGGTGTTCTGGGAAACTATATACCAGTGAGCCTGACATTGGTGCCAGACAAAATTGTAGAAGCCATTCTTAAATACAAATCATTGCCCATATAGATAGACATGGTTTAATGAGAAAGAGTCAACATGGTTTTAGAAAGGGGAAGTCTTGTCTTACCAATCTTTTAGCATTTTTTGAAAGTGTAAATAAACATGTAGCTAAAGATGAGCTGGAACATAGTGTATTTGGACTTTTAGAAGGCATTTCACAAAGTCTTCCATGAGAGACATCTCAGGAAATTACAAAGTCAAAGGATAGGAGGCAATGCTATATTGTAGATTGGTAACTGGTTATAAGGCCAGATACAGAAAGTAGGACTGAATGGTCAGTTTCCCAAATGGAGAAATGCTGTTAGTGGAGTACCACAGGGTTCGGTATTGGGATCTGTGCTGTTTAATATATTCATAAATAATCTAGAAAAAGGAATGATGAGTGAGGTGATCAAATTAGCAGATGACAAATTATTCAAATTTGTGAAAACAGCAGCAGATTGCAAGGAACTGAAGAAGGACCTTTTGAGACTGGGCAACTGAATGGCAGATGAAATTTAATGTAGAATAGTGCAAAGTGTAGGGAAAAATAAACTCTCTATCTGGGTAACATCAAGCAAGGTTGAGAGAACATTGCACAAATCTCATCTTTGAGTGAGTTTCCTCACTCCGAAGGTCATCAAATTTTCACAAGAGAGCACTGTTCTGTTCGTACGTCTCACATTGAATGTCAAAGTGGCCCCTAACCCCTACTAATACCTAAACCTCATCTCGAGGGACTAGGTGGGCCTCCCATAGAGATATAAATACCAATCTAGCGTGAGGGCATTATGGCTCTCTCTCTCTCCCCCCCCCCCCCCCCCGTGGTTATATGTAGGAAATACATTAATTCTGGCACTTAGTGCAAAAATGTTACCACAATGTGCACTAAGATAGCACCGCATAGGTGTTAGCAATAAAATGCCTATTACCATGAAACACACCCCTTTTCCTATCACATGTGATATTTTGTATATTTTGATAAACCAGACCATAGTGGGGATTAAATGAGGTTTTGACAAATTTCTGGAGGAAAAGTCTACAAAATATTAAAAACCAAGTAGACTAAAAAAAAAGTATTCTATCCTTTGGAGTAGGTAACAGGAATTCAATTTAGTTTATGGGAACTGCTAGGTACTTAATATATGGATTTGCCTCCATCAGAGATAGGATGCTGGGCTCAATGGACCTATGTTCTTATTAGTGCAGAGAGTAAGGGAGGGATTGGGTGGGAACTATTAAGCTGTTGATGCTGAATCTCCAACACTGTTCTTGTGGGAGTGTGATGAGATGTTGATAAACATTGTTGATTCTTCTGATTCCATATATCTAGGAAAGCAATATCTTCCAAGTGAAAGGATAAAGTAATCCTTAGCAGTGTATCCATCGATTTAACCACTGATGGAATTCCCTTAACGTTGACACAGATCCCTCCACATTAGAAATACATCAATGATGTATCTCTTCCAGTATCATATTGAATCGTACCACTTGCTTGAATAAAAATATTTCTCCTCAAAAGCTGTGACATAGATGTTGGCAACATCTGGTGCCAAGCTGCACATAAGGCAGTACCTTGTATCTGTAAAAAAATATTCATTCTGAAATATGAAATAATTCCTGTTTAATGACAATTTAGCCAGATCTAAGATGACTGACGTGGGTACCCGCTGGGGATGGGGACACATGATCAAGATGTTTTCAATTGTTTCCAAGGCTTGTTGATGAGGTATTACAGTATAAAATGACTCACTATCCATGGTCACTAAAATGTCATCCACTGAGATTTGTACTTGGTTTAACTCTGCAACATAGGTGTTATATCTTTAACATAAGAAGTTCCCTGTGACACAAATGGTTTAAATATGTAGTCTAAAAAATCCACAATTGGTTCCAGCACAGATTTATGGATTTTAGGCATCAAATATAAGATTGGCATCTTGGGATGTTCTCTGATGAAAAATCATTTTTCTCTCTCAGTCAAAAAACTTGCTCAAATCTTGCTAGAACCAACTGTTTAATCTCATTTTTTATTTCCATAGTAGGGTCATTCTGTAATGGTAAATATGAGGACGAGTTATAAAGTTGTCTATGTGCCTCCTTGATGTACTGTTCTTAACTCCAAACTACTACCCCTCACCCTTATTGGCAGGCTTGATAAAAATATTGTCTCTTGTAGAAATTTCTTTAAAGACTTACATTTCCTCTTTTGTGGTATTGAAATATTTCCTCCTAACAGTCCTAAGAGTTCAATATCTTTTATAACCATTTGTTGAATGTATAAATAAAAGGGTCTATGGGACTCGGAGGGCACCAGGTGGTCTTGCTTCTAACAAATTGTCCATAAATAGATGGATTTTTTTCTAAAAACAATTTACATTGCACTTTGTAATGAACTTTAAAAAGCACATCATAACAGAAAAGGATCATGTACTTGTGTGGGAATGAACAATAATCCTTTGTTTAAAACAATTTCCTGAAGGTAGTTAGTTCTATGCCAGAGATGTTAAACACAGCAGACTGTTGCTTATGTACTGAATAAGGCATAGGTGACTCAATGTAGGCAGTGGACAATCACTAGAATTTAGCCGGATATATCGGGGGTGTTTCTAGGACGGGTGGTAGGTGTTCTGAGAGGAGCCGAATTAGCCAGTAAACCCAACCGGCTAACTCTGGCTGAGTTTTAGGGAGGTCTAAAGTTAGCCAGATATACTTATCTGGCTAACTTTTAAGATAGCCGGGTATATTCAGCAGTGCTGCTGCACTGCTGAATAACCTGGTTAAATTAGTCGGATAGGTGTATCTGGCTAACTTATCTATTCCCTCAGCAGCTGAATATGGACCCCATTATAGGGAAACTTCTTCTTCCTATATTTTACATTTATACATGTGAATTTTTTGAAACAAACCCCCAAAAAGAGTAAAAAGTTCAAAACCTTCAAATATAATTATCTATTACTTAAGGCATTCAAAGAATCACTGTGGAAATGTTCTTAGCAATGATGATCTTGCTAAATATTTTCAAAATTCAGTTATTACAGACTATATTGCCTAAGTAGCCATGTAATAATGGAAAGGCTTGTTCAGTTGTGGATGTGCTTACTACTTGGGCCAGACAAAGAGGTTTTTCAGATGTTATATACAAGATTAAAATGTTGAATTGTATTTTAGATCCCCGATCAAAAATGAAACTCCATCCCCTAAATTTCTCTCATCAGATACATATTACAT